>NC_084624.1:27292702-27485202 GCF_033978795.1 Nerophis ophidion | reverse complement strand
TACAAAACACCCAAAGTCGCACATTTGGAAAAGAAGCTAGCGATTTCACAATGACAAACTGTGGATTTTAATGGAATTTGGATGCCTCCGCACTTGAAATGAGTCATGAAGATGATAAAGAAGGTATCAGGGAAGCAGAGTGCACTTGTTTCTCGGTATTAGGGAGCGTTCCCACACAGAATTAAGCAGCAAACTACTAATCCTACATGTCTATCTAGTACACAACCTCCGCATTCATCTAAATACACAAATATAAAACAAAACATTGTTGCTATTTCTTAGTCTAAGGAATTCAGATAAAAAATGGAATTAGGGCGGCATGGAGCTGGAAATGTATCACCTCAGAAAATAATTTAAATCGTAACATTGTTTTGTCATAAAAGTTGTGTTTAATACTCCTGTGTGAACATTACAGAACAATTTCTTTAAAAAAGAGAAAGTAATTTGCGTTAAAATTGTGGCTTTTTAGTCTTGCTCTCATTGAATTCTTTGTAACATTATGAAGTTTTTCTTGGTAACGTAGCTGTAGACTTGTAACATGACTACTGTATTCTCCTAATATTGTAACTTTTTTTTTTACCCCAAGACAACCTTATCACTGCAGTAAAAGATTAGGTTAAAAGAAGGAACATTGTATTCAAATGTAATTACAAATAGATAATAATTGTATTATCTAAGGGTTCAAGTATCATGTATTTTGTTTTAGAGTTGTTGTCTTCTGCAGTGAACATTCCTGTTTTGCATTACAGGGTGATTTTTTTCCCCGAAATGTGTAACTCTGACAATAGAGGCAATAAAAGCAAAAGCTGGTTCTCAGCAGGATTGCTATTAGTTTACTAGGAATATGTAAAATTGTAAGTCTGTGCAAGTTAGCATGACATAAACTCTTGCTTCTTTGTACGCCTTTTTGGGGCAGCTGAACTACGCAAATGTAACATAACCAAAGTGGGTTCCTTATTGTAATTTGCTAATGCGTGTTTGAACTGAACTAAACAAAACTACCTCGAAAACTGAAAAATCCTGCATGTACACAAGTGGTACTGTAGAGATATTAGTAATAAAAAGCGGTAAAGTTGGAAGTCTGAGCAAGTTAGCATTAAATATGCTCTGCTTCTTCCAACTTCTTTTTAGGGCTTTTAAACTCTTTATGTGCAATGTACAAATGTGCAAAACCAAACAATTTTTTCTACTGTAATGTTCTTATTAATAAGGTGTGATTGAACTGAACATAAAAAAAACTATCTTAAAAAACTGAAAATTCTGCAGTGCTAGTGTCCTCTACTCTGGACGTTAGAGTGTTTAGCATAACATGTCTAATTTGTTTCCCAAATGTGTAACTCCGACGAAAAAGGCCAAAAGACAAGTGCTGGTTCTCAGTATGATAGCTATATGTTAACTAGTACCACCCAAGAAAATACTTTGCTGTCCCAGAATCAGCACAATGAACAACATTAGGACAAGTATTCATTAAAACTTTTATCCAACAAAATGTTTCAACATTTTTGTACACTGTAACATTACACACAGTTTAAACGGTAAAACAGTGTTTGAACATAGAAAATAAAACACCTAAAGAGGAACTTCACCTTTTTTGGAATTTTGCCTATCGTTTACAATCATTGTGAAAGACATAAAGACGGATGTATTTTTTTATTGTTTTTTGCATTGTAGTCAATGGAAAGTCCTCTATTTTGCCCATAAATTTTTTTTTAAAAACACCTAAAATCTGCCAAAAATTACGTGTTTACATTTTGTGCCCAAATATTAGTGATATTGTTGTGATAAGCACTAACGAACAAACCGTAGCGGCGTCGTGATCACGAGCCTGTGTGTTCATTTCGACATGATCAGCTTGTCAGTGGTTTCCCGTAAATGTCGAAAACGACAAGAAAATACGCTTGGTTCCATCCGTCTTTTCTTCGCGAGATTTATGAATAATATTTAATCTAAAAGGGAATATATGAACAGCCTAGCAGTCGGCATCCTAATGACCGCAGACATTGTACAGTAAGTGGTCATATTACGTCCTGTTGTCCGGAATTCTGCAGTGAGCAGTAATCAGTGATGTTGAGTGAAAAAAAACAGTCATGACGGATATTTAAAAATAATGTGCCGTGTATGCTTGAAATGAGCAGAATATGTAACTAATAAATCTTATTTTAAATGTGCCTGTTCCGTCACACATTTTGACAGTATGTATATGAAACTTTAATGGAGGTGTTTGTATGTTTTTTTAAGGGCGTTATGGGCAGAAAAGCGCGACTTCCATAGGCTCCATTGTAAGCGAACTTTAGATTGCATTTATTTCAAATAAAGAAGTACATATGTGTGCTTGTCTGACATACCTGCTCAGTGGCCTAGTGGTTAGAGTGTCCGCCCTGAGATCGGTAGGTCGTGAGTTCAAACCTTGCCCGAGTCATACCAAAGACTATAAATATGGGATCCATTACCTCCCTGTTTGGCACTCAGCATCAAGGGTTGGAATTGGGGGTTGAATCACCGAAAATGATTCCCGGGCGCGGCCACCACTGCTGCTCACTGCTCCCCTCACCTCCTGAGGATAATCTCACCACACCTAGTGTGTGTGACAATCATTGGGACTTTAACTTTAACAAAAGGATTGAGAATGATGGGCAAAATCTCCCCCCCCCCCCTCAAAAATGCAGTTCCCCTTTAAATAATGAATCAAATAATGCCAGTGATATCACTGAACTAGAACATGGTAAACCAAACAAGTTCTAATTCTGATCAAATTATCTCTGGTTCTTCCTACTCCTTTTTATGGCTTTTCAACTGTAGGCAATAAAACGGTAACAATGTACTTTTTATTTTAGAAACTGAAAATCCTTGCACCACAATGAGTATAGGCACAATATCTGTGCTTTTCTAGTTGATATTCGCTTTTTAACGTTTTTTGTGGCAATATTTGATGAGGAGGAACGTCTTTAACACTAATGCAATCAACTCTGAGCAATGTGGAATGCATATCAAATAAACAACATTTAAAAATAAGCAAATAAGCACTTGATAGTAGGAATTAAAAATGAAATGTATGCGACGAGCGTCGACACCGGGTAGTTTGCAGAGACATGAAAGGGGTTAATAACGGTCGTTCGAGCATCGTTGTGTGCATTTTGAAAATAAGTTGGAAAGACATTTTTGTGTTTTTCAAACCCCAAAAAGCCAAATGTTGCGTTCAGGTTACCTGCAGTCCTGCCAGGGTCGCCAGTAGCAGGAGCAGCCCGCTACTCTCCCGTCGTCGCGGTGCAAACATTTGGCAGTTAAATCCTCTTACGAAGCAGGCGAGGTACAAAATCCCACTCTAGCAAAACAAAACAAAACAAAACAAAAAAAAAAACGACTCCCCTTCTTTTCGTCTGTTTAGAAGACGTCAGGCTGTGGAGCATGTAGCGGCTCTCTGGTGAAGTGTATCCGGCGGAGTGCAGGCTGGTACTGAAGCTGCTGCTGCCTTGAATGCACAACAGTGGGGGGAAAAAGGCTCAGCCACTTCACACTAGAAAGCCTCTTTCACCTCTCTCTCTTTTTCCCTATGTCTCTCTATCTATCTCTCTGTCTCTCCCTGCTGGTCACACTCACTGCTACAAGAGTTTAAAAAAACAGTCATACATCGTCTTATTCCAACACTCCAAAATGAACAAAGAGCGGCTTTTATGTCTTAAATTTCAAAGGCCCACTGAAATGATATTTTCTTATTTAAACGGGGATAGCAGGTCCATTCTATGTGTCATACTTGATCATTTCGCGATATTGCCATATTTTTGCTGAAAGGATTTAGTAGAGAACATCGACGATAAAGTTCGCAACTTAATAAAAAAGCCCTGCCTTTACCGGAAGTATGTGCGCGTGACGTCACGAGTTGCAGGGCTCCACACATATTCACATTGTTTATAATGGGAGCCACCAGCAGTAAGAGCAATTCGGACCGAGAAAGCGACAATTTCCCCATTAATTTGAGCGAGGATGAAAGATTCGTGACTCAAGATATTGATAGTGAAGGACTAGAAGTCCTCACTAACCCCTCTGCCACCGTGAAGCCCGCCCGGGGCTCCGGGCGGGCTTCACGGTGGCAGAGGGGTTAGTGCATCTGCCTCACAATACGAAGGTCCTGCAGTCCTGGGTTCAAATCCAGGCTTGGGATCTTTCTGTGTGGAGTTTGCATGTTCTCCCCGTGAATGCGTGGGTTCCCTCCGGGTACTCCGGCTTCCTCCCACCTCCAAAGACATGCACCTGGGGATAGGTTGATTGGCAACACTAAATTGGCCCTAGTGTGTGAATGTGAATGTGAATGTTGTCTGTCTATCTGTGTTGGCCCTGCGATGAGGTGGCGACTTGTCCAGGGTGTACCCCGCCTTCTGCCCGATTGTAGCTGAGATAGGCGCCAGCGCCCCCCGCGACCCCGAAAGGGAATGAGCGGTAGAAAATGGATGGATGGACGGCAGTGTGAGCGTTTCAGATGTAATTAGACCCATTTACTAGGATAATTCTGGAAGATCCCTTATCTGCTTATTGTTTTAATAGTGTTTTAGTGAGATTTTAAAGATTGTAAAGACACCTCGAGGTCGGATGGCTGCGGTGAGCACGAAGTGTTTCAGAGAGAAGCCAAGCTCACAGCTGCCTTTTAAACAACTGCAGCAGGACGATGAATAATCCAATGATTTCTCCGGTAAGATATATATCACAATTTCCCCATCCAAAAACATGCTGGTTGACGTAGAGAAAACATGTTCGCTTGATCGCTCTGTGTTAAAGCTTCACAACAAACAAAGAAACACCGGCTGTGTCTCGATGCTAAAGACAGCTGCAATCCACCGCTTTCCACCAACAACATTGTTCTTTATAGTTTCCATTATTAAATGGACAAATTGCAAAAGATTCAGCAACACAGATGTCCAAAATACTGTGTAATTATGCGGTTAAAGCAGACAACTTTTAGCCGCGAGTGGTGCAGCGCTAATATTTCCTGACAGTCCGTGACGTCACGCGTACGCATCATCATTCCGCGACGTTTTCAACAAGAAACTCGCGGGAAATTTAAAATTGCAATTTAATAAAATAAAAAGGTCGTATTGGCATGTGTTGCAATGTTAATATTTCATCATTGATATATAAACTATCAGACTGCGTGGTGGGTAGTAGTGGGTTTCAGTAGGCCTTTAAGTCTGTATCAAAGAGATAACCGCATCAAAACGGGCAGATAGAAGCAATGGCGTCACGTGGTACCACAACTGTCCAATCAGATCGCGCCTTTGAAGGCCCTACTCCAGAGCTGGGCAAATATATATATATATTTTTTGCAAATGTATTTTATTGAATTTTACAGTTAAAATCACATTTGTCAATCAATCATACCCTTCATACATGCACACATCCACTCATCCACTCTCACATGCACGCTTGAGGAGAGGTGCACTTTGATTTTACAACTCAATATACACTCAGTATAGACATTATTAGAAAAAGTACCCAGATATTTTATATATCCATCCATTCTGCACGGGTTCAGGATCAGTCGACGATCTGGACCACAGCAAGATGGCATCAAAGATCCTCTGGAAGTTATCACTAGACATACCTGCCAACCCTCCCGGATTTTCCGTGAGACTCCCGGAATTCAGCGTCTATCCCGAAAACCTCCGGGAAGAAATTTTCTCCCGAAAATCTCCCGAAATTCAGCAGGAGCTGGAGAGTTGCCTTTTTGGTTGCTTTGTTGGGTCTGCTCCTGTCTCTGGCCATGCTCCCCCCCACCCCCCACCCCCCACTCCACCAAAGAGGCCACAACTGTGTACATTTATTTTTGTTGTCATTGTTTTTTGTTTTTGTTTTGCGGCTGTGTGTAGAAGTGGCACTGCTGAAGTGGCAGCTGGTTGCATCAGCTCTGCTCTTTTAATGTCTTTGATGTCCTTTGAGTTCTTAGATGTTTCCCTCTTACACACATGTTTATGTGTGCTATGGCTAAGAGTTTATTTTTTGTTTTCCTTGGCCTAAGTCTGGACCAAGGCTTAGACTGAATTATTTTTTGCAAATTTCTTGACTCGGGGGCCACGTTGAGACCGTGCTTTTGTGTTTCCTCCTTTTCTGTTACTGATGTTTCCGTCTTGTTTTCATGTGTTGTTTGCCTTTTGGTTCGGGACTGGGCAACAAGAGTGTAGCCAAATGAGCATGTATCGGACACCTCAGTTTCCCATAGGATGGATTCTCCCTCATCCATGCGTACTGGAAATTAGCCGAGGGCTAGTGGGCAGCCTAGGACAGAGTAGGCTCTCTTGGTTGCTTTGTTGGGTCTATTCCAGTAGTAGATGGCCTTGGCGTGTTTTTGTTTTGTTGTTGTTAGTCCATGCATGGTGCAATTGTTTGTGCGCAATATGTATCATTTATTGCTTTTTTGTTTTTGGTTGCATTTTTCCTTTGTAGCTGCATGTACAAATGGTGCTGCTGAAATGGCAGCTGGTTGCATCAGCTAGCGCTCTTTTAACGTCTTTTTTGTTCTTTGATATTTCCCTCTTGTTTTCATGTGTTTTTTAAAACTTATTTTTGGTGGACTCTTTGTATCTTCACTGCAACCACATAATGTTCCCATTGTGGGATGAATGAAAACAATGTACATTTTTTCATCCAAAAAGTGACAAATAATTCCATTTAAAGTGTCCAGAATAGGTATATAAATAACATTTTAATCAGAGTGTGACGTAGAGCAGCGGTTCTCCATTTTTTTCCAGCAAATACCAGCTCAGAAAACATTTGGCTCTCCAAGTACCACCATAATCACCAACATCAAGAAGAAGTAGCGTAGTAGGCCAAAGTATTCATTAAAACAAGACATGGGTTCTATTTAAAAAGTATGTTTAAGATTTTTGGCCACTGTAACAATACACACTGTTTGAAAATAGAAAAATAAAGCACTGTGCATTAATCAAGTTATTCTTTGGAGTACAACTAGTGTTACACTTATTGATTGATTGATTGATTGATTGATTGATTGATACTTTTAGTAGTAGATTGCACATTTCAGTACATATTCCGTACAATTGACCACTAAATGGTAACACCCGAATAAGTTTTTCAACTTGTTTAAGTCGGGGTCCACGTTAATCAATTCATGGTATCACAGTTTGAGAATCAGTAATGTAGAGATTACCTGATAAACATAGGACTATCATCAGCGAATAATTAGAGTCAAAATAATACACCATTACCATTACGGATACATACATTTTAGGGCTTCTCCTGGGAATATAGTCTCCCCCTGTCTTTATAACCTAGTGATGCCTCTGTTTCTAACTTTATTGAGGGTCTTTGAACACACCACAGTTAAGTGCAATGAGATTGAAAAGTGAAACTTGTACATAACTTTCTCCAATGCTGGCCCAAATATTTTTATTATGTATTTCTATTTCTTCTCTCACCTCATCCTTCTTCCAAAATGTTAGTGTTATTTATGAATGCTGGAAGAGCTTTGATAAAGTTACGAATTATGTGAAATGTTCGAAGCTCGGTTCGTACTTTCAATAGAGGGGTGTGGTCGTCTTTCACATTTTCTATTTTAATCAAGCAACCTTATCATTGAAATTTCACGGCTATATTAAATTAATTTGTAAAATTATTATGCCGTTAATTAAAATATATGACCTTTTCTAAAAATAAATCACTTATTTAAATCGCAGAAAAAGTCCAAGTTTGATGTCTTATCAGCGTAGCAACAGAGCAGAGTTGTCACTTAACAACCCAACCTTGATCGTGTTTATTTGTTTATCACATATCACAGCCTTTGTCTCAAGTGGAAAATGTTGCAAATGTGTGTTATCTTTCACATTAATGTAAGACTGCATTCCTCTTTGGAGTAACCTAAATAATCACCATTTATTGGCGAGATTTACAGCATGTTACGTGACACTAACACCTGGTCGCCAGCCATTATACACTACTATCACCACAAACACAAAAAAAACCCACCATGGATTCGACTGATAGTGGACTATGGGCAAAATCCAAAGAACCAAACTGGACTACGAAAGTCCTTAGTACAATCCACCCAATTGTTGCAACACACTTTTAGGGAACTGATCAATCAATCAGAGATCATTTATATTGCCTTTAATCACAAGTGCCTCGAATGGCTGCAATGATATAATTTCGAACTGATGAACATTTGTAAGTAAAATTTAAGCATCGTTGGTTGAAAAACTTGGTGGCTATCAAGAAAAAAATGTCTTTGCTGACTATTTGACAAATGGTTAGAAATGGTTAAGGGTATTTTTTTTTTTGCGTGATGTGCAATACGGATGTTAGTGGTTTTTCGTTGTATTTTATCATCTACCTATGTCAGGGGTAGGCAACCTACGGCTTTCGAGCCGCTTGCGGCTCTTTAGTGCCATCCAAATGGCTCCATGGAGCATTTTTAAAAAAGGATTGGTGGAAAAATAATATTTGTTTGAGTAAGTTTTTTGTTTGAGGACAAACATGACACAAAACATCCCAATTGTTAGAAAGTCCATTGTTCAATATGTTTAATATGAGTATTTGGTGAACATTGTTTTGTCCTACTAATTTATGCAGTTCTTGAACTCACCATAGTGTGGACTGCGACGCAACAGTTTGTTTACATGTAAAATCTTCCAGTCCTTCTTTGTCTTTTTTTGTGCACCAAAAGTTTAATGCTGTGCGTGAATGCACAAAGGTGAGCTTTGTTGATGTTATTGACTTCTTAGAGTGCTAATCAGGCATATTTGGTCAGTGCATGACTACAAGCTAATTAATGCTAACATGCTATTTAGGCTCACTGTATGTACATACTGCGATGAGGTGGCGACTTGTCGAGCGTGTACCCCGCCTTCCGCCCGAATGCAGCTGAGATAGGCTCCAGCAACCCCCCGCGACCCCAAAAGGGGCACACGGTAGAAAATGGATGGATGGATGTATGTACATATTGCATCAATATGCCTCATTTGTAGGTATATTTGAGATCATTTAATTTCATTTTCTTTTATCCTCTTTGTATATATTTTTGTTTTGCATGTCTAATGACATATATGTAATATCGGCTGCATTTCAGATGGTTGTTTGTGTGCCATGTTGTTCCAGACCACAGCAAACATTACCTAGCTTGCCGAACATTGTAATAAATCTATTAAAAGAAGACAGCCTGCCGTGTCCTTTAACTTGGACACACACATCTATAACTTTGGCCATTAAAAGCCAGTAATTTCCAGGAGTTATCTCACCTTCTGAAAAACCTCTGATTTACTAATGGTTTTCTAATGTTGTAAAAATGTGTAGAATAAATATTAAATCCCAAGATTTCTGTCAACAAAGATTTGCTTCAGCCTGCGACACAGAGTCTTTTTGATAGTAGGCTATTATAGCTAATATAGACACTTAACGTCATTTGCTTGTCACGTGGGTCGCATGTTTATGCGGGGTCGTTCTCTGCCATTATGATGTGCAGAGCTGTTTTCAAATGACCATAAGTCTTGAACTATACAAAGTATTTCAATGGTTGGAATCTGCACTTTTACATGATAGTTACTATTGTAATCCCAAGTTACAGCAGCTGTTTCCAGAGCGGCCACCCTGAAATGCGGGTGTCAAGGACAGATGCGGAAGGAGACTTTTACAACAAAGTTCTAAAGCTTGGTGATGTATCAGATATATCAGATTGTAGGTGTTTGTCACGCCCATGAGTTCATGTTTTGTTTTGGTCATGTTCGGTTGGTTTTTTGAACATTCAGTTCTTGTTCCTGCACTTCCTTGTTTTTGTTATTTCCATAGCTACTCATTAGTTTACACCTTGTCTTCAAGTCACGCCCCTGTCCTCAGTTCTCTCACCTGTCAAATATTATCTTAGCTATTATTTAAGCCACAGTTACCAGGTAGTCAGCCTGGCACCTTCGTATTCCTCAACCCCCTTCATGGCATACCATGCTGTTCATTCATTCTGTCCATGCCAAGTAAGTTTTTGTTATTCATGCCACAGTGCAAGTGTTTGTTTCATGTTTATAGTTTGTAGCCTTTGTGTTTGTCTTTTGTTTTTTCATAAGTCAAGTTTGTTCTCCGCCATTGTGGGCGCCATTTGTTTGCCCTTTTGTTAGTTATAGTGTTTAATAAATAAAATGTACTCACATTCACGTCTGGCTCATGCCAATTTTCCTTTGCGTTGAAGAAACAATCCAAGTCACAGTCCGAGTCCTGACAGTGTTTTTTTTTTTTTACCCTTCCCGTTCATATTTTGCTGTGTTTGTTGCATTTCTGTTGCATTTCGCTTGATTGGAAAATATGTCAATCAAGAGGGGGTGTGACGTTCACATGTTGCCAATATTCAGTGTTTTATTGTTCATAGTTAATATTGTAAATCCCACATTCTTTACTTTCATGTACATTCTGGGTGTCTCATTCAGTAAAAATTTTTTTTAATTCAGTCTGTCATAATGTTTTTAGCATTCAATCAGAAATTATTGTGAAGTTTTGTATTAATGTTACTTAAAATAGGACCCAAGCACACATACTGTACAGCAGATTTTAATAGATAGATAGATATACTGGACCCCAGACACAATTCTTTCTCTAAATTTTGCCCCCCGAGTCAAAATAATTGCCCCGGTCTGTGCTATTATTATGTCTTTGGAAGCATTTAAGCACAACTCTTGTCTCTTACAATCATGTGAAATTTACGGCAACTGACTGCTTTTCGATATCTTTGCTGATTAGCTCCAAATCGATGGCTCCAAGCATGATTGTGAAAATAGTCCAGACTCTATTGATCATCAGTTAGGCCATTTTGATGATAGTGTTCGCCGTTAATTACTCATCACAGCACATTCTAGCTTCTGTATTATTGATGGTCAATGCTCTAAATCCACGCTGTATCTTTAAATTCTCTCACACACATGCAGTCGTCTCTGGTGTCAGGCATAACCAGCTCTCTGTTCCACAAATGGCCCTAGAAACTGTGGAATTTGGAGTTTCGCATTCTGTTCATTCATCCCCACTTAAGCATTTGTTTCATGCCCGGCTAAATTATGCAATAAATAATTCCCCTTACATTATCGGCTCACGCGCTACGGCTGATGAAGGTTAAATTACCTCAGTTGTGCAGCTGACACTTAATTACCTATCAAGGGATGGAATATGCTGTACAGTGTTTATGACAAAGAGATATTTCTACTTTAATTTTATTTTTCTTCCACCTTCCAAGAAACAAGAGCTGACTTTTAGTTCACCTCTCCCTCCAGGGTAGTGTGTTGTTTCCAGTGTTATTGCTGCTTTGAGGTGTACACACTACGCAGGGAAGGAGATGGTTCCAAAGCTGATCTCCTCCTCCTCCTGCTTACAAATCAAACCATCCCCCCCTTGAGGGTGAATTGTAATCCTGAACAAACAGGCAGTGCTATTGCGGCCCACTTTCAGTCAGCACGTCCAGGAAGAGGAGGAGAGTTTGCTGCTGGTAACGACTGATTCATGCCTCCTCACATTTGTGTCATTGATTATCATGCCTGTTTTTTAATAATTGCTGACACGCTTTGATGAAAATGAACGCAGTGGAAGACGCTAATGAAACTGTTATGAATAGTCGACATTGCAACAGCTTATCGGGGTATAAAAATGCAAACATTTGAAAATTAGAGGTTGTTTCAAAATAAGGGCGTTTATATTATTCCATATGCAAACCCCAAAACTTGGCACGTTGTGTAAATGGCAAATAAAACAGAATACAATAATTTGCAAATCCTTATCAACCTATATTCAATTGAATAGACTGCAGAGACAAGATATTTAATGTTTGAAGTGAGAAACTAATTTTTTGTTGCAAATAATCATTAACTTAGAATTTAATGGCAGCGACACATTGCAAAAAAGTTGGCATTGGGGCAATTTTACCACTGTGTTACATGGCCTTTCCTTTTAACAACACTCAGTAAGTGTTTGGGAACTGAGACCATTTTTTTTTAAGCTTTTCGGGTGGAATTCTTTCCCATTTTTGCTTGATGTACAGCTTAAGTTTTTCAACAGTCTGGGGTCTCTGTTGTGATATTTTAGGCTTTATATTGTGCCACACATTTTCAATGGGAGACAGTTCTGGACTACAGGCAGGCCAGTCTTTTACTATGAAGCCACGCTGTTGTAACACGTGGCTTGGGATTGTCATGCTGAAATAAGCAGGGGCGTCCACGATAACGTTACATGGATGGCAAAATGTGTTGTTCGAAAACCCAGATGTACCTTTCAGCATTAATGGTGCCTTCACAGCTGTGTAAGTTACCCATTCATTGGGCACCCTATACAAATTTTCAATAAAATTTTGAACTTTGCGCCCGTAACAATCCAGATGATTCTTTTCCTCTTTGTTCCGGAGGACACAACGTCCATAGTTTCCAAAAACAATTTAAAATTGTGGACTCGCCAGACCACAGAACACTTTTACACTTTGCATCAGTCCATCTTAGATGAGCTCGGGCCCAGCAATGCCGGGGGTGTTTCTGGGTGTTGTTGATAAATGGCTTTGGCTTTGCATAGTAGAGTTTTAAATTACACTTACAGATGTAGCGACCAACTGTTTTAAAAACTGACAGTGGTTTTCTGAAGTGTTCCTGAGCCCATGTGGTGATATTCTTTACACACTGATGTCGGTTTTTGATGCATTATCGCCTGAGGGATCGAAAGTTACGGGCATTCAATGTTGGTTTTCGGCCTTGAAGTGATTTTTCAAGATTTTTCTGAACCTTATTATGATATTATGGACCGTAGATGGTAAAATCCCTAAATTCCTTGCAATAGCTCATTGAGAAATGTTGTTCTTAAACTGTTGGACAATTTGCTCACTTATTTGTTCACAAAGTGGTGACCCTCGCCCCACCCTTGATTGCGAATGACTGAGCATTTCATGGAAGCTGCTTTTACACCCAATCATGGCACCCACCGGTTCCCAATTAGCCTGTTTACCTGTGGGATGTTCCAAATAAGTGTTTGATGAGCATTCCTCAACTTTCTCAGTCTTTTTTGCCACTTGTGCCAGCTTTTTTGAAACATGTTGCAGGCATCAGATTTTAAATGAGCTAATATTTAAAAAAACAAAAAAACAACGTTTTCCAGTTCGAACGTTAAGTATGTTGTCTTTGCAGTCTATTCAATTGAATATAAGTTGAAAAGGATTTGCAAGTCATTGTATTCTGTTTTTATTCACCATTTACACAATGCAATTTATAAAAATGTGTTACGGTGCTAGCTTAATTCAAAACATGTCTAGTTCTAAAATCAATTGTAAACTATTCGATGGGGATTTGAGATAGGATCTAATTGTTTTTCCCAAAAATCGGGTCAAAATCGGAAGCCAAAGATATTTAGCAGGACATCCCTAAACGACGAACTATAAACTTTCATTTTACGGAATGGTTTGGAGGATTAGTATCTTAGAAACGGCTTTGCACAGTGGATAGACAGCGTGTTCGTTGCAGCTTGCTCTCTCTCACATTGGAGCTGGTGTTCTGGCAAGACATGCACCCTCCTGGAATGAATGCAACTCATGCATCAAGACATTTGGAAGTGTAATTGGGTCCTCCTCACATTGTATCCATTTTGAGGGAATCTTTCACGTGAGTACAATCTTTAGCATTTAAACCAGGGGTCCCAAAACTTTGACCCAGGGGCCGCATTGAGTTAAAATAATTTGGCCAGGGGCCGGGCTGTTCATATATATATATATATATATATATATATATATATATATATATATATATATATCCATCCATCCATTTTCTAACGCTTATTCCCTTTGGGGTGGCGGGGGGCGCTGGTGCCTATCTCAGCAACAATCGGGTAGAAGGCGGGGTACACCCTGGACAAGTCGCCACCTCATCGCAGGGCCAACACAGATAGAGAGACAACATTCACACACTAGGGACAATTTAGTGTTGCTAATCAACATATCCCCAGGTGCAATGTCTTTGGAGGTTTGAGGAAGCCGGAGTACCCGGAGGGAACCCACGCATTCACGGGGAGAACATGCAAACTCCACACAGAAAGGACTTTTGTATTGTGAGGCAGACACACTAACCCCTTTTCCACCGTGAAGCCCTTTATATATATATATATATATATATATATATATAATATGTATATATCATATATATATATATATATATATATATTATATATAATATATATATATATATATATATATATATATATATATATATATCCATCCATTTTCTACCACTTATTCCCTTTTGGGGTCGCGGGGGGCGCTAGCGCCTATCTCAGCTACAATCGGGCGGAAGGCGGGGTACACCCTGGACAAGTCGCCACCTCATCGCAGGGCCAACACAGATAGACAGACAACATTCACACTCACATTCACACACTAGGGCCAATTTAGTGTTGCCAATCAACCTATCCCCAGGTGCATGTTTTTGGAAGTGGGAGGAAGCCGGAGTACCCGGAGGGAACCCACGCATTCACGGCGAGAACATGCAAACTCCACACAGAAAGATCCCGAGCCTGGATTTGAACCCATGACTGCAGGAACTTCGTATTGTGAGGCAGACGCACTAACCCCTCTGCCACCGTGAAGCCCATATATATATATATAATATATGTCTTAATTGGATTATCCAGAGAATAGTGCTCGATACCGTGGTAGAGCACAATATGTATGTGTAGGAAAAATCACAACACTACTTTATCTCTACAGAACTGTTTCATGAGGGAACCCCTCATGAATTTTTCTGTAGAGATGAAGTAGTCTTGTGATTTTTCCTACACATACATATATATATATATATATATATATATATATATACATACATACAGTGCATACAGTGGTGCAAAAAAGCATTTAGTCAGCCACCGATTGTGCAAGTTCTCCCACTTAAAATGATGACAGAGGTCTGTAATGTTCATTATAGGTACACTTCAACTGTGAGAGACAGAATGTGAAAAAAAATCCAGGAATTCACATTGTAGGAATTTTAAAGAATTTATTTGTAAATGATGGTGGAAAATAAGTATTTCGTCAACCATTCAAAGCTCTCACTGATGGAAGGAGGTTTTGGCTCAAAATCTCACGATACATGGCCCCATTCACGGATCATTCGTCCTGTCCCCTTAGCAGAAAAACAGCCCCAATCATGATGTTTCCACCCCTATGCTTCACAGTAGTTATGGTGTTGTTGAGATGCAACTCAGTATTCATCTTCCACCAAACACGACGAGTTGAGTTTATATCAAAAAGTTTTATTTTGGTTTCATCTGACCACATGACATTCTCCCATGTGCTCTCTGGCAAACTTCAGACGGGACTGGACATGCAACGGCTTAAGCAGTGGGACACGCCTGGCACTGCAGGATTTGACTCCCTGTTGGCGTAGTGTGTTACTGATGGTAACCTTTGTTACCTTGGTCCCAGCTCTCTGCAGGTCATTCACCAGGTCCCCCCGTGTGGTTCTGGGATTTTTGCTCACCGTACTCATGATAATTTTGACCCCACGGTATGAGATCTTGTGTGGAGCCCCAGATCGAGGGAGATTATCAGTGGTCTTGTATGTCTTCCATTTTCTGATAATTGCTCCCACAGTTGATTTTTTCACACCAAACTGCTTGCCTATTGTAGATTCACTCTTCCCAGTCTGGTGCAGGTCTGCAATTCCTTTCTTGGTGTCCTTCGACAGCTCTTTGGTCTTGGCAATAGTGGAGTTTGGAGTCTGACTGTTTGACGCTGTGGACAGGTGTCTTTTATAGTGATAACGAGTTTAAACAAGGGCCATTAATACAGGTAACGAGTGGAGGACAGAAGAGCTTCTTAAAGAAGAAGTTACAGGTCTGTGAGAGCCAGAAATCTTCATTGTTTGAAGTGAGCAAATACTTATTTTCCACCATAATTTACGAATAAATTCTTTAAAATTCCTACAATGTGAATTCCTGGATTTTTTTTTCACATTCTGTCTCTCACAGTTGAAGTGTACCTATGATGAAAATTACAGACCTTTGTCATCATTTCAAGTGGGAGAACTTGCACAATCTGTGGCTGACTAAATATTTTTTGCCCCACTGTATGTGTGGGGGAAAAAAATCACAAGGCTACTTCATCTCAACAGAATTGTTTCATGAGAGGTTCCCTCAATCATCAGGAGATTTTAATGAAAGCATTCACATACCATGGTTTATATAGGGCACAGAACAGGTAGGTACAGGCAGGCGTGGTGATTGGCTCATGTGTTACCTAGGAGGTGTCTGATACAATTTCACTGCGCTTATTGAGGGATGACAGGTTTGGGTAGTATATAATAAACAGTTTCTCTAGGTTCCATCTCTTGTTACCACTGTTGCAAGGTGTGCTGGATGCAAGAGTTTGCCATCTTATTGAATATTCAACATTTTTGTCTTTCGTGAATGGTTGGTAGCTGTTATTTCTCAGGTTGAAAGTGATGTCAAGGAAGTTGACGGTTTGCTTGTTGGCTTCAATCGTGATCCGTAGGTCGTTCTCTTTGAAGATTTGGCATATGCGCCTCTTGGTATTCTCGCTGCTCCTTGGCGAGGCACGGCTCACAGCCAGTCCGTCATCACGGTAAATACCAAGGTTTAGGTTGATGACATATATATGTATATATATATATATATATATATATATATATATATATATATATATATATATATATATATATATATATATATATATATATATATATATATATATATATATATATGAGAGTAATAAGCAACAAGCGGTAGAAAATGGAGTAGAAAGGACAGATTTAAATAAAATAAAATAAATAAATAAAAAATCAACTTGGGACTTCCCGCGGGCCAGATCTCGAACGGTGGCGGGCCGCATCCAGCCCACGGGCCGGAGTTTGAGAACCACTGATTTACACACTGAGATACAGCTGCGATAAAGTTCGGCTGGTTCGGCAGCTAATAAGCTGATCAGCCGATTAGTTCAAAAAGGTAAATATTGGTCCCCTGATCTGATCCTGAACATGGGATCACCACATCTCTAGCAATAATCTTATCAGTTTTACCATGACTTTCCAAGATTCTGCGCTGTAGTGGCTGCTGTTTGCAGGACCTCCGTTCTCTTTTGTGTTCCTGATGTTTCCCTCATGTTTTCATGTGTTTTCTGCCTTTTGATCCGGGTCCCTTCGTGACTGTGCAACAAAGGGTGGCACTTTTGTGACTTCTGAGGTGGTTTTCAGGGCTTTTTTGTGAACTTATGGATCTGCCTCCAGGAAGCCTTTTGGCCATGGCCATGTTGGCACTGGAGACCAGCTGCTGGCTCTCTGCCACACTGGACTGACCGGAGGAGATGCAGACGAAGAGACGGTGCTGCGGAGGTAGCCTTGAGCGTTGGGATGGACGAGTTTCACGGAGCTCTGACCAAACGTATCTGATCACTTTGGTCAAGGCTCTGGTCTCCCAGTCCAGAGCCAGTGGCAAGCCTAACTGGAGTCGACTCTCCTGGTTGTCTGGTTGGCTCAGTTCCTGTCTCTGGCCGTGCTTCCCCTCACCCCAGTAGACGATGGCGTGGATCACCGCAGAGACCACCTCGTTGTTTCTGGGTGTTGAAATTGTTTTTGTTTTGTTATTAGTATATGCATGCAATTGTATGTTCGCAATTTATTTATGACTTTATTTTTATTTTCCGTTGTGTTTTACTTATGTAGCAGCATGAAGAAATGGCACCACTGAAATGGCAGCTGGCTGCATCAGCTTGCGGTTTTTTAATTTTGTATTATTTGATGTTTCCCTCTTGTTTTCACCTTATTTTTACTGCAACCACATGATTTCCCCATTGTGGGATAAATAAAGTCTATCCTATCCAATGCTATCCTATCATGATACTAACCTTCAGGTATTTTACCCTTGTGTATCATTACTCCCGGTAATTGTTACTTACATCCATCCCTTCCACTAAGTCAGAGAAATTGGAGCAAGCGTCATTCATAAGCATAGCATGAAGAAGCTAAGTGAGAATACGTAGAACAGAGGTGTTCAACATTTTTCCAGTGAGGTCCCCATAAAGAAAAATTAAAGAAAAATTGAAGGATGCAGTGTCTAAATTGATACATTTTGTACATTGAAGATAGCAAAACCAATACAATGTGGGTCAAATATATGCTTCTTCATCTAAACAAAACATCCATAATATAACTTTGTGTTTTACTGTAGGTGAAAAAGCAAATTGGTGTAATATCTAATCAAACCCATTTGACAAATTAAATGTCTTATTATTATTATTATTATTATTATTATTATTATTATTATTATTATTAGGACTGCGAATCTTTGGGTGTCCCACGATTCGATTCAATATCGATTCCTGGGGTCGCGATTCGATTATATCAATTTTTTCGATTAAATGCCATTCTCGATTTAAAAACTATATTTTTCCAATTCAAGACGATTCTGTATTCATTCAATACATAGGATTTCAGCAGGATCTACCCCAGTCTGCTGACATGCTAGCAGAGTAGTAGATTTAAAAAAAGCTTTTATAATTGTAAATGACAATGTTTTATCAACTGATTGCAATAATGTAAATTTGTTTTAACTATTAAACAAACCAAAAATGTGACTTATTTCATCTTTGTGAAAACATTGGACACAGTGTGTGGTCAAAAAAGTGTAAGCCACTGTGACACTATTGTTCTTTTTTTTTTTTTTTTATAAATGTCTAATGATAATGTCAATGAGGGATTTTTAACCACTGCTATGCTGAAATTATAACTAATATTGATACTGTTGTTGATAATAGTCATTTTTGTTTCATTACTTTTGGTTTGTTCTGTGTCGTGTTTGTGTCTTCTCTCAATTGCTGTTTATTGCAGTTCTGAGTGTTGCTGGGTCAGGTTTGGTTTTGGAATTGGATTGCATTGTTATGGTATTGCGGTGTATTGGTTTGTTGGATTGATAAAAAAATAAATAAACAAAAATTAAATAAATCAAAAATGAGAATGGATTCTGAATCACACAACGCGAAAATCACGATTCTTATTCGAATCGTTTTTTCTCCACACCCCTAATTATTATTATTGACTAATATTATTATTTTGCTATCTAAATCGTTTTTGAGAGCTTTATGTTCCTCATGACAGAACAACAAATGTTGACAACAATTATCCAGAAATACCTACAGGTGGACGGCCATTTTGGGAGGAAATTAGTCCGGTTTAATTTGTTCTTTGTTTTTTTGTGAAATTTTCTAACCCGGGATGTGTCACAGGCAAATAAAAAACAAGCTGCAAGACAGTAGGGTTGTCCCAGAACCAATATTTTGCTACCGGTACTAAAATGTTTTTGATACTTTTCTAAAAAAAAAAAAAGGGACCTAAAAAAAAAAGCATTATTGGCTTTATTTTAACAAAAAAATCTTACGGTACAATAAACATATGTTTATTATTGCAATTTTGTCCTTAAATAAAGTAGTAAACATACTAGACAACTTGTAATTTATTAGTAAGTAAACAAACAAAGGCTTGCAATTTAGCTGCTGACATATTGTGTCATTTATCATTGTATTATTTTGTCAAAATTATGAGGGAAAAATGGTAGAAAATAAATTAATAATCTATTTGTTCATTTACTGTTAATATCTGCTTACTTTCTCTTTTAACATGTTTTATCTACGCTTCTGTTTAAATGTAATAATCACTTATTTTTCTGTTGTTTGAATGCTTTACATTAGTTTTGGATGATACCAAAAATGTAGGTATTGTCCGATACCAAGTAGTTACAGGATCGTACATTCGTCATAATTTAAGTCGTCATGTGTCCAGGTACGTATTTCCTGTTTTTTTTAAACATAATGTAAGTAATTAAAGAAAATAAATTTTGTCATGGTAAAAAATATCGATTTAATCATAGTAGTATCGACAAAATACGCTCCTACTTGGGATCATTAGTGGATGTCGGGTGTAGATCCACCAATGGTATTTGTTTATATTGTGATGCCGGTCATCCTGCAGGGATGATACTTGTAAGAAACGTACTTTATTTGTCGCCATGAAGGCGAGGATTAGTGATTTAGAAGTTGCTAAAACACTGCAGACTGCGGTTGGATGTTAGCTGCTAGCTAGCTAGCCATGTCTTAAAGCATTTCTTCCTTCCGGGGTTATTACTTCACCTTTATTTCTAGCTTTTAACTCAAAATGCGTCCATTCTCCCTTTTTTGTCGACACACCATACTTGCCAACCCTCCCGATTTTAGTGGGAGACTCACAAATTTCAGTACCCCTCCCGAAAATCTCCCGGGGCAACTGAATTTCTCCCGATTTCCACCCGGACAACAATATTGGGGGCTTGCCTTAAAGGCGCTGCCTTTAGCGTCCTTTACAACCTTTCGTCACGTCCGCTTTACCTCCGTACAAACAGTGTGCCGGTCCAGTCACATAATATATGCGGCTTTTACACACACACACACACAAGTGAATCCAAAGCATACTTGGTCAACAGCCATACAGGTCACACTGAGGGTGGATGTATAAACAACTTTAACACTGTTACAAATATGCGCCACCAAACAAGAATGACAAACACATTTCGGGAGAACATCCGCACCGTAACAAAACAGAACAAATACCCAGAACCCATTGCAGCACTAACTCTTCTGGGACGCTACTATACACACCCCTTGCTACCACCAAACCCCGCCCACCCCCAACACCACCCACTTAAACCCCCACCGCCCCATCTCCTGAATTCGGAGGTCTCAAGGTTGGCAAGTATGCTACACGCTGTGTCTGCTTGTAAATATTCTGTGATTGTGTGCTGCTGAACATGCTCCTCTGCTCGTAAAACCAGCAATGTAACGACGCGCTGTCATGCCCGTTAAAAAAAAACGGTACTTTTTAGAGGCGGTATAGTACCGAATATGATTCATTAGTATCGCGGTAATATACTAGTGCTGGTATACCTATAGTATACAGTGAAAATTAGACCATCGATCTACAATAATCAATCAATGAATATTTATTTATATAGCCCTAAATCACAAGTGTCTCAAAGGGCTGCACAAGCCACAACGACATCCGCGGTACAGAGCCCACATAAGGGCAAGGAAAAATATACTATTAATGTACTAGTGCTGGTATACCATCCAACCTATAGTATACAGTGAAAATTAGGCCATCGACCTACAATAATCAATCAATCAATCAATGTTTATTTATATAGCCCTAAATCACAAGTGTATCGGTTGGGGACATCCCTGCGCTGCTGATCCGCCTCCGCTTGTGATGGTTTCCTGCTGGCTCCACTGTGGACGGGACTCTGTATGCTGTGTTGGATCCACTTTGGACTGAACTCTCACGGTTGTGTTGGATCCACTATGGAGTGAACTTTCACAGTATTATGTTAACCCGCTCGACATCCATTGCTTTTGGTTCCCCTAGAGGGGGGGGGGGGAATTGCCCACATATGCGGTCCTCTCCAAGGTTCTCATAGTCATCCTTGTCACCGTCGTCCCACTGGGTGTGAGTTTTCCTTGCCCTTATGTGGGCTCTACTGAGGATGTCGTTGTGGCTTGTGTTGTGGTTTGTACAGCCCTTTGAGACTAGTGATTAAGGACTATATAAATAATAATAGTGAGAGTCCAGTCCGTAGTGGCTCTAACATAATAGTGAGAGTCCAGTCCGTAGTGGCTCTAACATAATAGTGAGAGTCCAGTCCGTAGTGGCTCTAACATAATAGTGAGAGTCCAGTCCGTAGTGGCTATAACATAATAGTGAGAGTCCAGTCCGTAGCGGCTCTAACATAATAGTGAGAGTCCAGTCCATAGCGGCTCTAACATAATAGTGAGAGTCCAGTCCGTAGCGGCTCTAACATAATAGTGAGAGTCCAGTCCGTAGTGGCTCTAACATAATAGTGAGAGTCTAGTCCGTAGTGGCTCTAATATAATAGTGAGAGTCCAGTCCATAGTGGCTCTAACATAATAGTGAGAGTCCAGTCCATAGTGGCTCTAACATAATAGTGAGTGTCCAGTTCGGAGTGGCTCTAACATAATAGCCGCTATGGAATTGACTCTCACTATTATGTTAGAATAGTGGCTCTAACATAATAGTGAGAGTCCAGTCCATAGTGGCTCTAACATAATAGTGAGAGTCCAGTCCGTAGTGGCTCCAACATAATAGTGAGAGTCCAGTCCCTAGTGGCTCTAACATAATAGTGAGAGTCCAGTCCGTAGTGGCTCTAACATAATAGTGAGAGTCCAGTCCGTAGTGGCTCTAACATAATAGTGAGAGTCCAGTCCGTAGTGGCTCTAACATAATAGTGAGAGTCCAGTCCGTAGTGGCTCTAACATAATAGTGAGAGTACAGTCCGTAGTGGCTCTAACATAATAGTGAGAGTCCAGTCCGTAGCGGCTCTAACATAATAGTGAGAGTCCAGTCCGTAGCGGCTCTAACATAATAGTGAGAGTCCAGTCCGTAGCGGCTCTAACATAATAGTGAGAGTCTAGTCCGTAGTGGCTCTAACATAATAGCGAGAGTCCAGTCCGTAGTGGCTCTAACATAATAGTGAGAGTCCAGTCCGTAGTGGCTCTAACATAATAGTGAGAGTCTAGTCCGTAGTGGCTCTAATATAATAGTGAGAGTCCAGTCCGTAGTGGCTCTAACATAATAGTGAGAGTCCAGTCCGTAGTGGCTCTAACATAATAGTGAGAGTCCAGTCCGTAGTGGCTCTAACATAATAGTGAGAGTCCAGTCCATAGTGGCCCTAACATAATAGTGAGAGTCCAGTCCGTAGTGGCTCTAACATAATAGTGAGTGTCCAGTTCGGAGTGGCTCTGACATAATAGTGAGAGTCCAGTCCGTAGTGGCTCCAACATAATAGTGAGAGTCCAGTCCGTAGTGGCTCTAACATAATAGTGAGAGTCCAGTCCGTAGTGGCTCTAACATAATAGTGAGAGTCCAGTCCGTAGTGGCTCTAACATAATAGTGAGAGTCCAGTCCGTAGTGGCTCTAACATAATAGTGAGAGTCCAGTCCGTAGTGGCTCTAACATAATAGTGAGAGTCCAGTCCGTAGTGGCTCTAACATAATAGTGAGAGTCCAGTCCGTAGCGGCTCTAACATAATAGTGAGAGTCCAGTCCGTAGCGGCTCTAACATAATAGTGAGAGTCCAGTCCGTAGCGGCTCTAACATAATAGTGAGAGTCTAGTCCGTAGTGGCTCTAACATAATAGCGAGAGTCCAGTCCGTAGTGGCTCTAACATAATAGTGAGAGTCCAGTCCGTAGTGGCTCTAACATAATAGTGAGAGTCCAGTCCGTAGTGGCTCTAACATAATAGTGAGAGTCTAGTCCGTAGTGGCTCTAACATAATAGTGAGTGTCCAGTTCGGAGTGGCTCTGACATAATAGTGAGAGTCCAGTCCGTAGTGGCTCCAACATAATAGTGAGAGTCCAGTCCGTAGTGGCTCTAACATAATAGTGAGAGTCCAGTCCGTAGTGGCTCTAACATAATAGTGAGAGTCCAGTCCGTAGTGGCTCTAACATAATAGTGAGAGTCCAGTCCGTAGTGGCTCTAACATAATAGTGAGAGTCCAATCGTAGTGGCTCTAACATAATAGTGAGAGTCCAGTCCGTTGTGGCTCTAACATAATAGTGAGAGTCCAGTCCGTAGTGGCTCTAACATAATAGTGAGAGTCTAGTCCGTAGTGGCTCTAATATAATAGTGAGAGTCCAGTCCGTAGTGGCTCTAACATAATAGTGAGAGTCCAGTCCGTAGTGGCTCTAACATAATAGTGAGAGTCCAGTCCGTAGTGGCTCTAACATAATAGTGAGAGTCCAGTCCATAGTGGCCCTAACATAATAGTGAGAGTCCAGTCCGTAGTGGCTCTAACATAATAGTGAGTGTCCAGTTCGGAGTGGCTCTGACATAATAGTGAGAGTCCAGTCCGTAGTGGCTCCAACATAATAGTGAGAGTCCAGTCCGTAGTGGCTCTAACATAATAGTGAGAGTCCAGTCCGTAGTGGCTCTAACATAATAGTGAGAGTCCAGTCCGTAGTGGCTCTAACATAATAGTGAGAGTCCAGTCCGTAGTGGCTCTAACATAATAGTGAGAGTCCAGTCCGTAGTGGCTCTAACATAATAGTGAGAGTCCAGTCCGTAGTGGCTCTAACATAATAGTGAGAGTCCAGTCCGTAGCGGCTCTAACATAATAGTGAGAGTCCAGTCCGTAGCGGCTCTAACATAATAGTGAGAGTCCAGTCCGTAGCGGCTCTAACATAATAGTGAGAGTCTAGTCCGTAGCGGCTCTAACATAATAGCGAGAGTCCAGTCCGTAGTGGCTCTAACATAATAGTGAGAGTCCAGTCCGTAGTGGCTCTAACATAATAGTGAGAGTCCAGTCCGTAGTGGCTCTAACATAATAGTGAGAGTCTAGTCCGTAGTGGCTCTAATATAATAGTGAGAGTCCAGTCCGTAGTGGCTCTAACATAATAGTGAGAGTCTAGTCAGTAGTGGCTCTAACATAATAGTGAGAGTCCAGTCCGTAGTGGCTCTAACATAATAGTGAGAGTCCAGTCCATAGTGGCCCTAACATAATAGTGAGAGTCCAGTCCGTAGTGGCTCTAACATAATAGTGAGAGTCCAGTCCGTAGTGGCTCTAACATAATAGTGAGAGTCCAGTCCGTAGTGGCTCTAACATAATAGTGAGAGTCCAGTCCGTAGTGGCTCTAACATAATAGTGAGAGTCCAATCGTAGTGGCTCTAACATAATAGTGAGAGTCCAGTCCGTTGTGGCTCTAACATAATAGTGAGAGTCCAGTCCGTAGTGGCTCTAACATAATAGTGAGAGTCCAGTCCGTAGTGGCTCTAACATAATAGTAAGAGTCCAGTCCGTTGTGGCTCCAACATAATAGTGAGAGTCCAGTCCGTAGTGGCTCTAACATAATAGTGAGAGTCCAGTCCGTAGTGGCTCTAACATAATAGTGAGAGTCCAGTCCGTAGTGGCTCTAACATAATAGTGAGAGTCCAGTCCGTAGTGGCTCTAACATAATAGTGAGAGTCCAGTCCGTAGTGGCTCTAACATAATAGTGAGAGTCCAGTCCGTAGTGGCTCTAACATAATAGTGAGAGTCCAGTCCGTAGTGGCTCTAACATAATAGTGAGAGTCCAGTCCGTAGCGGCTCTAACATAATAGTGAGAGTCCAGTCCGTAGCGGCTCTTACATAATAGTGAGAGTCCAGTCCATAGTGGCTCTAACATAATAGCGAGAGTCCAGTCCGTAGTGGCTCTAACCTAATAGCGAGAGTCCAGTCCGTAGTGGCTCTAACATAATAGTGAGAGTCTAGTCCGTAGTGGCTCTAATATAATAGTGAGAGTCCAGTCCGTAGTGGCTCTAACATAATAGTGAGAGTCCAGTCCGTAGTGGCTCTAACATAATAGTGAGAGTCTAGTCCGTAGTGGCTCTAACATAATAGTGAGAGTCCAGTCCATAGTGGCCCTAACATAATAGTGAGAGTCCAGTCCGTAGTGGCTCTAACATAATAGTGAGAGTCCAGTCCGTAGTGGCTCTAACATAATAGTGAGAGTCCAGTCCGTAGTGGCTCTAACATAATAGTGAGAGTCCAGTCCGTAGTGGCTCTAACATAATAGTGAGAGTCCAATCGTAGTGGCTCTAACATAATAGTGAGAGTCCAGTCCGTTGTGGCTCTAACATAATAGTGAGAGTCCAGTCCGTAGTGGCTCTAACATAATAGTGAGAGTCCAGTCCGTAGTGGCTCTAACATAATAGTAAGAGTCCAGTCCGTTGTGGCTCTAACATAATAGTGAGAGTCAAGTCCGTAGTGGCTCTAACATAATAGTGAGAGTCCAGTCCATAGTGGCTCTAACATATTATTGAGAGTCCAGTTCGGAGTGGCTCTAACATAATAGTGAGAGTCCAGTCCGTAGTGGCTCTAACATAATAGAGAGAGTCCAGTCCATAGTGAGGCCAACAGGAGACCATCCCAAGCGAAGACGGGTCAGCAGTGCAGAGATGTCCCCAACCGATGCTCAGGTAAGCGGTCCAACCCCGGGTCCCGACACTGGACAGCCAGCACTTCATCCATGTCCACCGGACCGGTGTGTCCCCCCCCCGACAATAATAAATTCCACCCTTTTTCAAAACAAAAGAAGAAAACAATTGCAGGAAGTTGCAGATTAAAATAATATGAGAAGATCAGGTTTTTGTCAAAGGCATTCACATTCAACGTGGAGAAGAGAGCAAAAGATCAAACCAAATGACCTGTTGAAAATTGATATCACATTCTCTTCAATTTATGTAATCTAATCTAATTGAGGGTGGGATCAAACCGCTTCATCTCTTTGATTAATGCAGAGCAGGCTATCTTTCATCGGGGCTCTTCGGGCCGTGTGCCTTCCAGTCAAAACGCGGGGCACTTGTCGTAAAAACAGTTTGGGGACGGGATGCCGGCGTAAAAAAAAAAGTGCAGTCAAAGGAGTAGCCAAGGTCGCAATTTATAGGTCATATATTCTCACGCCGCAGAAGATAAGGTTGTTTCTGAAGCTTGTTGTGTGATTCATGTCGGCGACAATGCTGACAGTGCGCTTGACTCTCATCAGCGTGGGTGCCCGAGGGCGCGCAGTTCAGCCCTTGAGGCCCCCACCTTGTACTGGACAGGATTGGTTACAGCGTGTAGCGGTGCCCTACCTTGGTCTTGATGGCGCCGAAGGAGAAAAATGGACGAGGTCAGCAGCACTTTCACATACTTCATGCTGACTTTGTGTTGATGCAGGAATATCCCACAGGTCACACTTCTTTTCGCCGGCACATGCTGCAATGCAAAGCAGGAGCCAAATATAGACGAGCATCTGGAACAAAGTATGCACGCATCCGCTTTTTGTTTCTGCTGATTTTGTGTGAACGTGCGCAAGTGTCGTGATGTAATGTATTCTGCCTGTGCTTGCTACATGACACAAATTTAGCAGTCAACAATAGTAGCTCACTGCTATCATTGCGCCGCTGAAATAGGCCGCCTGCGTCAGCACTTGTAATAACAGTATCACTCATATTTGGTTAAAGGCCTACTGAAACCCACTACTACCCACCACACAGTCTGATAGTTTATATATCAATGATGAAATATTAACATTGCAACACATGCCAATACGGCTTTTTTAGTTTACTAAATTACAAATTTAAATTTCCCGGGAGTTTCGTCTTGAAAACGTCGTGTAATGATGACGTGTACGCAAGATGTCACGGGTTTTAAGGAAATATGAGCGCTGCAACACACACAGCTAAAAGTCGTCTGCTTTAACCGCATAATTACACAGTATTTTGGAGATCTGTGTTGATGAATCTTTTGCAATTTTTTTCAATTAACATTGGAGAAGTCAAAGTAGCAAGATGGAGTTCGGAAGCTTTAGCCTTTAGCCACACAAACACACGGTGATTCCTTGTTTAAAATTCCTGGAGGTGAAAATTATACTATGGATCAGAGCGCGGTCAAGCAACCATGAAACACGACAGAATGTCAACCAGCAGGTTTTGGTGAGAAAATTGTGGTTAAAAAGTTGCTTCTTACCGGAGAAAAGCTGAGCTTGTGCCGTCCATAGCTGCCGTCGACTCCCCTGAGACACTGGCGTCAAGACACCCGTGGAGACACCCTTCCGACTATCAGGTACTATTTAACTCACTAAAACACTAGCAACACAATAGAAAGATGTGTAGAATAAATATTACATTTCAACATTTCTGTCAACAATGATTTGCTTCTGCCTGTGACACATAGTCATTTGATAGTAGGCTATTATAGCTAACATAGACACATAAGTCATGTGTTGCCTTCATTTTCACACTTATATACAGTTTTGCATTTTTTTGGGCTCCAGACAGGTTTGTTTTTTGTATTTTTGATCCAATATGGCTCTTTCAACGTTTTGGGTTGCCGACCCCTGCTCGAATCACTCAGATGTCCTAATCAATTGGCCCGGCCCGGCCGTATCGTACCATACTGTACCAAAAATTGGCTGTCAAAGTTGATCAACTTCTCAGTTTATGTCATCATTTTAATATCCATATGAGAGACATGATTTATAATCTACAATACACTTTCCCAAACTCCAAGGCGAGAGTATACACTTGTTGCCCTCTAATGGGTTCTTCGGACCACCACACACTGCCGGGAGAGCCCGGAAGTCAGGGTATAACACTGATTTATTTGCATAAATCAATAGGCTTCTGCTTTCCAGCAAAGCGTCTTTTCCTCCTGCGTCCGCTCATCAGCCCCTCCAACTCCAACTACGTGTCCCGTACCGGTTGCTGCTAATAAAGACAGGTGATTATATAACAAGGCCCACATGGGCCATCTACTCACCTGTTGCTGTCTTTGAGGCCGGTCCTTCCACACCCCATTCTGCGGCAGGCTCGCAGGCCACGCCCCCCTCCACAACACTATATTGCGAAGGATTGTGAATGATAAACAGCATTTTAGCTAAATTTTAGTATGATTGATATGGTCAGTGTGCAGAAACAGTCCTGCAGTGACGTCATCTGATCCTGAATCTACAAAAATTGCCAAAGATTTTCATATTCAAAATGGCCAAATTAGATGGAATTTTTGTGGAATGTAAATGCAATTATATATGTTTTAATGGATACAATTAAACACAGCTAGGCGTATAAAGTCAACTTGTTTTTCAATTATATTGGTATTTTAATAGAAAATTATGAAAAAAATTATAAAATAATAAAACATTTTTAAAAAAGCCAAGCACTCTTGTCATAAAGGTTTTTTTTACTCATGGTTTCACATTGAATTGAAAAAAAAAAAGGCAAAACCACCCTTATATGTCGAGGATCTTTGACCAAAGTTTTTGAAGTACAACCTCGAAGACGCGGAATGTACTTGGCATGTAGAAGATGTATGACTACTCTTTTTATGCAGTAGGTCTCAAAAACAGCAGAGCACTCCTGTCATGTTGAGATTTTCTTTTAACTCACGGTTTTACGTTGTATACTCAAAAAGGGCAACACTCCTTATATGTACAGGATCATTGACTAGAGTTGTTGACATTTATCTTTGAAAAAGCAGAACTTACTTCATGCTGACTTTGTGTGGATGCAGGAATATCCCACAGGTCGCACTTCTTTTCGCCAGCATTTGCTGCAATGTACAGCAGGAGCCAAGTATAGATAAACATCTGGAACAAAGTATGCACACATTTTTTCTTTTTTTTGTTGATTTTGTGTGAATACGTGCAAGCGACGTGATGTAATGTATTCTGCTGGCGCAAACACAAAAAAGTTTGACCCTCCCCTCAACACTAATTGCCTTGTCATTGGCAATCCCGCACACGTCAAAGGTTGCTTTGGAACAAATTAGTGCGAGGCCTATTCTTCAGATCCATTATCAATTCTAATCAAGCCTCATTGTTATGCATTCAATAAGGGATCTCCCAGGACCAAAGTAATACTCTGATTATTCTGCTCTCTTGCCAAAAAGCGATTTGTTCAATCTCATCTGCTATTGGAACAATGCAAGCAAAGACAGTTTTGCCTGCATTAAGGCAGCCCATCTCTGCACATGTTTTAAGGGAGGGGTGTCAAACTCAAGGCCCAAGGGCCAGATCTGGCCCGTGACGTCATTTTATCTGGCCTGCAAACACCTGGAAATTATACGTGTCAATAAAGTACTTAATATTTTCTTACTAAAAGTAATGGAATTTTTTCATTTTGACAGAAAAAATATATGTACTGCTTGAAATGGCATGCCTTTTAAACTTTAATAGTGTTCTATTATTGCAGCAAAGATTACAGTGTATTATCATACTTTTCAAACATTTTTAGTCTGAATAAATATAAATACTTAAATATCTGCTTGACTTAGGATTTTACAGCAAACTACCAGTCAAATTAATAAAAATGACAATACATTTTAAGGTGTTATTTAAAGTGTATTACTGTAAATTGAAAAATAACTAAAACCTTTTTGCGTTACAATTCGGTTCACTGAGCTGCCATATTTTTACTGTAAAATCTTGTTTTTAACGGTGTATTACTGTAAATGGAAAAACATTTGTTTTTGCGGTAGAAAAACCTGGCAGCTGTTTTTCCGTTAACAATACATGCACCTGGGGATATCAATCAATCAATGTTTATTTATATAGCCCTAAATCACAAATGTCTCAAAGGACTGTACAAACCACTACGACTACGACATCCTCGGAAGAACCCACATAAGGGCAAGGAGAACTCACACCCAGTGGGACGCCGGTGACAATGATGACTATGTGAACCTTGGAGAGGACCTCAAATGTGGGCAACCCCCCCCTCTAGGGGACCGAAAGCAATGGATGTCGAGCGGGTCTAACATGATACTGTGAAAGTTCAATCCATAGTGGCTTCAACACAGCCGCGAGAGTTCAGTTCAAAGCGGATCTAAAACAGCAGCGAGAGTCCCGTCCACAGGGAACCATCCCAAGCGGAGTCGGATCAGCAGCGTAGAGATGTCCCCAACCGATACACAGGCGAGCGGTCCATCCTGGTTCCCGACTCTGGACAGCCAGTACTTCATCCATGGTCATGGGACAGGACCCCCTCCACAGGGGAGGGGGGGATAGAGGAGAAAAAGAAAAGAAGCGGCAGATCAAGTGGTCTAAAAAGGTCTATTTAAAGGCTAGAGTATACAAATGAGATTTAAGGTGAGACTTAAATGCTTCTACTGAGGTAGCATCTCGAACTGTTACCGGGAGGGCATTCCAGAGTACTGGAGCCCGAATGGAAAACGCTCTATAGCCCGCAGACTTTTTTTGGGCTTTAGGAATCACTAATAGGTTGATTGGCAACACTAAATTGGCCCTAGTGTGTGAATGTGAGTGTGAATGTTGTCTGTCTATCTGTGTTGGCCCGGCGATGAGGTGGCGACTTGTCCAGGGTGCACGCCGCCTTCTGCCCGATTGTAGCTGAGATAGGCACCACCGCCGCCTGTGACCCCAAAGGGAATAAGCGGTAGAACTGGATGGAACATAATGTTGTGAAAACCAAAGTACATTTATTAGTAAAATTCTGGCAACTAAGCTGCCAGCTTTTTCCATTAAAAACAAAAAACAGTGGTACTGTTTTCATATTAACCGTAAAATAAAAAACAACACAATTTTACAGTAATATTTTGTAAAAGTTTTTACTGTAAAATCAACAGTCTATTCAAAACAATTTATATAATTAATAATGAAATTCAGAGGCAAAGTCCTACATTATGTTCACTGTCACAAGCGGGCATCAGATGGTCGCCATAACTGCCATTTGGCCCTCAATGAAATATATTTTGACGTCCCTGTTTTAAAGTGTTTGGTGGTATTTTTCAATATGTGCCTTTTAATACCTCCAGCCACTCCGAGTTTAAATGGTGTTCTGGTGAGGTCACAGCTTGCTAAGCTCACTGAATATTCACTGGCATGTTTTAAAGGCCAACTGAAACCCATTACTACCCACCACGCAGTCTGATAATATTTCATCATTGATATAAAAACTAACATTGCAACACAAGCCAATACGGTCGGTTTAGTTTACTAAATTACAATTTAAAATTTCCAAAGAGTTTCGTCTTCGAAAGGTCTTATAATGATGACGTGTACGCAAGACGTCACAGGTTTTTAGGAAGTATGAGCGCTGCACACACACACAGCTACAAGTCGTCTGCTTTAACGGCATAATTACACAATATTTTGGAGATCTGTGTTGCTGAATCTTTTGCAATTTGTTCAATTAATATTGGAGAAGTCACAGTAGAAAGATGGAGTTGGGAAGCTTTAGGCTTTAGCCACACAAACACACGGTGATTCAACCAGCAGGTTTTTGGTGAGAAAATTGTGGTTAAAAAGTGAGTTCTTACCGGAGAAAAGCTGAGCTTGTGCCGTCCATGCAGCTGCCGTCGACTTCCCTCAGTGACTGGCGTCAAGACATCCGTGGGGACACCCTTCCGACTATCAGGTACTATTTAACTCACTAAAACACTAGCAACACAATAGAAAGAGAAGGGATTTCCCAGAATTAACCTAGTAAATGTGTCTAAAAACATCGGAATCCGTCCCAATGCAATTGCGTTTTTTTTTTTTTAACTTTTTTAAAACGTTTTTTTTTTTTTTTCTAGTCCGTCGCTCTCAATATCCTCAAACACGAATCTTTCAGCCTCGCTCAAATTAATTGGGAAACTGTCGTTTTCCCGGTCTGAATAGCACTTTTTGTTGGAGGCTCCACATTAAAAACAATGTGAATATGTGAGGAGCCATCAAACATGTGACGTCATCGTCTGCGACTTCCGGTAGAGGCAGGGCTTTTCTCTTAGCACCGAAAGTTGCGAACTTTATCGTGGATGTTCTCTACTAAATCCTTTCAGCAAAAATATGGCAATATCGCGAAATGATCAAGTATGACACATAGAATGGACCTGCTATCCCCGTTTATGTGACGCTTGTGTGGCATTGGTTCTTCCAGGGATGCGTCAAAGCGAACACAACAAGGTAAGTTATAAATGGATTTATTAAATAATAAAAAAGGCTAGGAACAAAAACACTGGTGTAAAGGGAAAAGGCAAACAAAAGACGCTAGCGTGAAAGCTAGGATAAACACAAGGAAAACTAAAACTTGGCACGAGGACACAAAAGAGTAAAAAAAAACATTCAGCATGGAAGCTGGAATATAAAGTGGCTTAGCGTAAGAGCTAGCGAGAAAATACATACGAAGGAATGAGTCGTCACTGTTACGCGTGGGCAAATTAGGATCCGAGGAAGACTGAACAGAAAAGGCTGGCTTATAAATGAGCGTGATTAGCTGAATGGGTCAGACTGAGAATGAAACAGATGGAAAAAACAAACGTGAAGGTCTGAGCAGCAGATCGCAACAGTTTAAATAAGAAAATCTCATTTCAGTAGGCCTTTAAAGTATCAGTATATTGGAAAACCAAGTTGCATCATATTGATGCTATTATCATATTCCCTGTTTACACTGCACACCAAATCAGATTGTTGTGTGTTCGTCATTTCAAAGATCTTTGGCTACTGTTTTTATTTGCAGTATGTCGCTTAAAAATACCAGAGCATTCCTGTCATATAGAGCAGGGGTAGGGAACCTATGGCTCTAGAGCCAGATGTGGCTCTTTTGATGAGTGCACCTGGCTCTCAGATCAATCTTAGCTGGCATTCCGCTGGTAATCACAGTGTTAAAAATAACGTTCAAATTATAAAACATGCTCATGCATTTTAATCCAACCATCCATTTTCTATCGCACCTGTTCAAAATGTCGCATTAATGGTAAGAAGTATCTTATTTATTATTGGTTAACTTAAGCATAACAATATTATTAATTAAAAAGAATAACACACTTATTATACTCAAAAATGTTAGTCTTACTTAAAAATGCACGCATTTAGTTGTTTTCAGTGCTAAAAAATATTTTTTGGCTCTCGCGGAAATACATTTTGAAACATTTGGCTTTCATGGCTCTCTCAGCCAAAAAGGTTCCCGAGCCCTGATATAGAGGATCTTGTACTCAGTTTTTCATGGTGTTCACAAAAAAGGAAAAAACGTCTTTATATGTGCAGGATATTTGACTAAGTCGTTGAAGCGCATCCTTGAAAACACAGAATGTTCTTGTCATATGAAGAACTTTCACTACCGTTCAGTAGTGAAAGTACAAACGTAAGTCCCTAGAAACACCCGAGCACTCTAGTCATACAGAAGATTTCTACTCACGGGTTTGCATTGTATTCTTAAAAAAGGCAAACACAATCTTTGACTGGAGTTTTTGAAGCCCTGTACATCCTTGAAGACTGAGAACCATTTTGTCATATAGATCAGTGGTTCTCAACCTTTTTTCAGTGATGTACCCCCTGTCAAAATTTTTTTAATTCAAGTACCCCCTAATCAGAGCAAAGCATTTTTGCTTGAAAAAAAGAGATAAAGAAGTAAAATACAGCACTATGTCATCAGTTTCTGATTTATTAAATTGTATAACAGTGCAAAATATTCCTCATTTGTAGTGGTCTTTCTTGAACTATTTGGAAAAAAATATATAAAAATAACAAAAAACTTGCTGAAAAATAAACAAGTGATTCAATTATAAATAAATATTTCTACACACCGAAGTAATCATCAACTTTAAGTGCCCTCTTTGTGGATTCATGAACTTAATTCGAAACATTTCTTCACAAAAAAAAGGAATCATTAACATCAATATTTATGGAACATGTCCACACAAAAATCTAGCTGTCAACACTGAATATTGCATTGTTACATTTCTTTTCACATTTTAAGAACTTACATTTATAATTTGTTGAAGTATTATTTAATAAATATGTTTATAAAGGATTTTTGAATTGTTGTTATTTTGGCATACCTTCAAGTACACCCAGGGGTACGCAAACCCCAATTTGAGAACCACTGATATAGAGGATCATTGACTACCATTTTTTTTTGTAGCAGCTCCCTATAAACAGCCGAACACAAGTAGACATTTTGTGACTTTGTATTGTATTCTTCAATAAAGCAGAACCTCCCTCATATGTACAGGATCTTTGGAGTTTTGGGAACACAGAACTTTCTGTAAAATTACACAAGAATGTAACCGTAGTAACATTTCATATGAACTCATTACAAGCGAAGTGAGATTTATCAAAACTTTATCTATAATGATTTTGATGATTATGGCGTACATACAGCCTATGAAAACTATGAATTGAAAATCTCAGAAAATGTGAAGTCTTAAAAACGGTTAGCCATGATCCTCAAAATTATAATAAAGGTTTGACATGTCTTTCTTGTCATAATCAGAATCAGACTAGTTTTATTGCCATTGTTTGAGAACAAGTTCACAAATTAAGAAATTTTATTGGTACAATCGTGCAACATAAAACACATATAACACAGAATAGGTAATAAAAATGAGCTGCAACTGAGCTATCAGATCTTGCTTGTCAATGAATTAATATCATGTATTAGTTTTACATTTCACAATTCACAATGACTTTCGAATCATTTTCAACTTATATTCATTTGAACAGAATAGAATAGTATATTTAATGTTCGAACTGAAAAACTTAATAGTTTTTGGTAAATAATCATTAACTTAGAATTTAATGGCAGCAACACTTTGCAAAAAAGTTGGCCCAGGGGCATTTTTACCACTGTGTTACATGGCCTTTCCTTTTAAACACACTCAGTAAATGTTTGGGAACTGAGGAGACCAAATTTTGAAGCTTTTCAAATGGAATTCTGTCCCATTCTTGCTTGATGTACAGTTTAAGTTGTTCAACAGTTAGTGATTCGTCACCTGGGTCATGGCATGATTTAGGTTTTAGTCTGTTTCCTGTGTGCACCCTCTTTCCCTGTTTACTGTTGGTTTCCATGGGCACTGATTCTCCTCACCTGTCTTTGTTTAACAATTAGTGTTCCCACCAGGTGTTTTGTGTAATCACTCCCCTTTACAGTTCTTTGTCACCCAGCATTAGTTGCTGGGTCAATGTTTGCAATAGGCAATATTTATGTTCTTCTGGCTTTTCTCCTCGGTCTAGTGATTTTTCTAAACAGTAGCATTCCTCGTTTTTCATCCTTGGTAACATTTTGGTTTGTTTTAGCTCCACGCTTGCTAGCGTCCTTAGTTTTGTATTTTTGATCCTGCCTTAAAATAATTAAAACATTAATCCCACCTGCACGCTGCTCCAGCTTGTCTTCTGCCTTGGAAGGGACACTACCAGCGCAGCCATGTGACCAAAACATAACAGTAGTATTTTAGGCTTTGTATTGCGCCATTTCATATTATGCTACTTCCAGTGTTGTTGTTTTTAGGTCAGAGTTTTTATTCAATCAGAATTCAGCTAACTTATGTTGCCATGCTGTATGAAATCTGCCCAGGGCCTTAAAGTTAAAGTTAAAGTACCAATGATTGTCACACACACACTAGGTGTGGTGAAATTTGTCCTCTGCATTTGACCCATACCCTTCCCTTGTTCACCCCCTGGGAAGTGAGGGGAGCAGTGGGCAGCAGCGGTGCCGCGCCCAGGAATCATTTATGGTGATTGAACCCCCAATTCTACCCCTTGATGCTGAGTGTCAAGCATGGAGGCAATGGGTCCCATTTTTATAGTCTTTGGTATGACTCGGTCGGGGTTTGAACTCCCAACCTACCGATCTCAGGGCGGACACTCTAACCACTAGGCCACTGAGTAGGTTCAGAATCAACATTGCAGACATCTGTGCACTTTAAATAGGCGGGCACATACAGTTGATTGATTATTGCGATAGCCAATAAAATCACGAGTTGTTGTCAGTAAAGCCTTTGACCTGGCCCAAAGTTTTTTTTGATTGACTGATATATTTTTATTTCAAATATACAAAAAAACAAGAGCAAGCCTGATCCAATACAGTGCTATAGCCTTAACAGCCATTATAACAAAATGGAAACAATGGAGAATAAAAAACAAAAACAAGTAAGCATTGGACTTTCTTTTTTTTTTTTTTTTAACAAATTTGAGAATAAGTGAGAAGACCTTTACACTTATTAAATCCCACCCCTTTTCTTTAAATCATAAATTACACTGAGCTAGAACTACTTGTTCACTCTTTGTACAAACTTAATGAACTTGTATATAAAGTGGGGCACAAAAGTATTTAGTCAGCCACCGATTGTGCAAGTTCTCCCACTTAAAATGATGACAGAGGTCTGTAATTTTCATCATAGGTACACTTCAACTGTGAGAGACAGAATGTGAAAATAAAATCCGGAAATTCACATTGTAGGAATTTTAAAGAATTTATTTGTAAATTATGCTGGAAAATAAGTATTTGATCAACCATTCTAAGCTCTCACTGATGGAAGGAGGTTTTGGCTCAAAATCTCACGATACATGGCCCCATTCATTCTTTCCTTAACACGGATCAATCGTCCTGTCCCCTTAGCAGAAAAACAGCCCTACAGCATGATGTTTCCACACCCATGCTTCACAGTAGGTGTGGTGTTCTTGGGATGCAACTCAATATTCTTCTTCCTCCAAACACGACGAGTTGAGTTTATACCAAAATGGATACTTGGATGATACAGCAGAGGATTGGGAGAATGTCATGTGGTCAGATGAAACCAAAATAGAACTTTTTGGTATAAACTCAACTCGCCGAGTTTGGAGGAAGAAGAATACTGAGTTGCATCCCAAGAACACCACACCTACTGTGAAGCATGGGGGTGGAAACATCATGCTTTGGGGCTGTTTTTTTGCTAAGGGGACAGGACGATTGATCCCTGTTAAGGAAAGAATGAATGGGGCCATGTATCCTGAGATTTTGAGCCAAAATCTCCTTCCATCAATGAGAGCTTTGAATGGTTGACCAAATACTTATTTTCCACCATCATTTACAAATAAATTATTTAAAATTCCTACAATGTGAATTCCTGGATTTTTTTCACATTCTGTCTCTCACAGTTGAAGTGTACCTATGATGAAAATTACAGACCTCTGTCATCATTTTAAGTGGGAGAACTTGCACAATCGGTGGCTGACTAAATACTTTCTGCTCCACTGTACATACATATGCACACTACACACATACATAGTCACACCATTACCACTGGTGATCATGGAAATGGTATCATGCTACAACAGCAACACCACAATGGGCAGCCCCAAATTCTTGTGTAACACAAAAAACCCAATATCAAACCCCTTCTTTATCTCCGTACCTCTGGAATACCTTGTACCGATACTTCTTTTTCAACTGGTTTATGCTTGGACATTGGTTTAACTCCACATTCAAACCATTCCACAGTTTCACTCCACAAAGGTTGAACGTGACATTTACGCGTCCTGTGGTTGGATGCTCACCAGGACCATTGGCGGATTAATTGGAGAACACATACAGTTGATAGACAGTTGCAATAGCCAATCAGCTCACAAGCTGTTGACAGTAGCCTATCCAAGTGGCCTGATGTTAAAGGCCTACTAAAACCCCCTACTACCCACAACGCAGTCTGATAGTTTATATATCAATGATGAAATATTAACATTGCAACACATGCCAATACGGCCTTTTTAGTTTACTAAATTGCAATTTTAAATTTCGCGCGAAGTATCCTGTTAAAAACGTCGGTATGATGACGCGTGCCCGTGACGTCTCGGGTTGTGGCTGACATTTTTTTCCAGCCCGATCCAAGCTATAAGTAGTCTGCTTTAATCGCATAATGACACAGTTTTCTGGACATCTATGTTGCTGAATCTCTTGCAATTTGTTAAATTAATAATGGAGAAGTCAAAGTAGAAAGATGGAGGTGGGAAGCGGTGTATTGCAGCTGCCTTTAGCAACACAAACACAGCCGGTGTTTCCTTGTTTACATTTCCGAAGGTGAAGCTTTACTATGGAACAGAGCGGTCAAGTGAACATGGTTCCCGACCACGTGTCAACCGGCAGGTTTCAGTGAGAAAATTGTGCTAATAAGTCGGCTCTTACCGTAGACATGAGCGGAGCTTGCGACCTCCTGCAGTTGTGGAGTCTCTTTCCTCTTCCCACCGGAGACACTGGCGGTCACCACACCCCTCCGACTTTCAGGTACGACAGTATAATCTAACTAAAACACTAGTAACACAATAAGCAGATAAGGGATTTTCCAGAATTATCCTAGTAAATGTGTCTAATAACATCTGAATCGCTCCCACTGCCCTCGCCTTTTTTTTTAAAATTCCTAGTCCTTCACTCTCACTATCCTCTTCCACGAATCTTTCATCCTCGCTCAAATTAATGGGGAAATCGTTGCTTTCTGGTCCGACTCGCTCTCGCTGCTGGTGGCCATGATTGTAAACAATGTTCAGATGTGAGGAGCTCCACAACCCGTGACGTCACGCGCACACCGTCTGCTACTTCCGGTACAGGCAGGGCTTTTTTATTAGTGACCAAAAGTTGCGAACTTTGTTCTCTAGTGAATTGTGAATTATATTTATATAGCGCTTTTCTCAAGTGACTCAAAGCGCTTTACATAGTGAAACCCAATATCTAAGTTACATTTAAACCAGTGTGGGTGGCACTAAGAGCAGGTGGGTAAAGTGTCTTGCCCAAGGACACAACGGCAGTGACTAGGATGGCTGAAGCGGGAATCGAACCTGCAACCCTCAAGTTGCTGGCACGGCCACTCTACCAACCGAGCTATACCGCCTACTAAATCCTTTCAGCAAAAATTTGGCAATATCGCGAAATGATCAAGTATGACACATAGAATGGACCTGCTATCCCCGTTTAAATAAGAAAATCTCATTTTAGTAGGCCTTTAACGAGACTGTGATTGGATACTCACTTGTCATTCCAAAGTGAGTATCCAGTCACAAGTTGAAATTTAGCAGGAAGCAGGAAGTGTTGACCCACAAAAAAGGAGAACAGAACTTTGATTAGGTGGCAGATATATATTTGCCAAGCCATTTTCAAGAAGGATGTATAAAGAGAAACTACATCTTGTGAGATGATGTCGGCGATGAAATACGAGGGGCACCACTGACTTATACGGCGTCAAATGGGTGCTACAAATTGTGAGTTCAAATATTTTATTTATTTATTTTTTTATCTATAGTGTTTTTTGCAATTTTAATTCTGACATTATCACGTAAGATTTGTTTCAATTGCTGATGCGGGGTTATTGATTTTTGAATGTGCCAGAAAATAACCTGTTTTGTACACCGTTGATGGGTTTCAATCACCAGTAGTTCAGGAATGTTTTTCTGTATAGTAGTTCTCCAGCAATGGTCATGTGGTGACATCAATTATGGTGTTTTGAGAAGCGAATATTGAAGTTGGGGATCACTGAAGGCCTAGGTGGTTCTGAACAAGAACCGGGTTTTCTAGTTCCATCCCTACGCAAGCTTATTTTCCTTTACAAACGGCAGAGAGCTCCTGTCTTTTAGATGATCTTTGAGTAGTGGTATTCAGGACTATACAAGGCATTTGGTTTTTTATGGTATGACATAGCTTTGAAGTGATGGCAATGATAACAGCTTGATAACCACAGAAGCAACTATGCAACCTTGGCATGCATCTTGCAAGTTTGAAACGCCGCCATTGAATTCATTCAAGCCACGAGTGTATTTTCCAAAATGTAGAGCCTACGGAAGAAAATATATATGTACGCTTTTGGTATTTGTAGTTCCAAAGTGTGGTGAATTTAGCCTTTTTTCATTATTGATCTACAGAGAGGCCAAGGTCTTTGGTCCACTGTATGCGTGGCATTTCTCATTTAAGGAGTGCAGGACTAACAGCCTGTGGGAGCGCAGAGTCCTTGATGGATTTGAGAGAAACTTTTGTTGCTGATGTTCCACCTCCCTCTGACTCACTTTCACAGCATGGCTTTCATGTTGAAAAGGCAGTCCAGTCCGTTCGGCGGTTTGTTACTATATTTAATCAGAGACTTGGGCTTACTTCAATAGTATGTTGTTTTAATGATTATCAGCCAGGATGATTTACAATCATGAGGCCAGTTTTATGCTAGTGGCACAGGAACTCGTTAGCAATGGCTGAATAATTCCTGTGATCTTTTAGCTTGTTAGTGTCACGGCTCCAGGGCATCGTTGTGATGCGGGTGCGTTCTCTCACTGATACAGTCGGATTTGGACACAGCGTAAGGTAGGAAATAAAGATTTATTAACAAATAAAACAGACTATGGAACAGAAACCCTGGCACGAGGCACAAAAGGCAAAACCAACAGAACTAGCATGGAAGCTAGACAAAAACAAAAGCATAGCGTGGAAGCTAGAAAGTACAAAGGAGGTTTTACCAGAATCGGGAATCAACGTAGTCATTACTTGCGTGCAGCAAAACTTTATGAGGCGAGAACGAGTCACTGAAAGGGCAGGCTTAAATAAGGATGGTAATCAACAAGCGGGTGTGAGTCCGGAAAGAAGGAGCAGGTGAAACAAATAAGCAACTATGGTGACAAAACAAAACAAGGAAGTGCACAAACCAACTCAACAATCCACAAAACCTATGATCCGGGTAGCGGATCATGACAGTTAGCCAGCAGATGCACAGTGTGCTCATTAAGAGAATTCAATTGTGACAACCATAACACATAAAATATTGAATACCAGGACACATTATTATCATTATTTTTACCGTATTTTACGAACTATAGGGCCCCTACTAAATTTTAGAAGAAAACAATTGTTTTCCATGTATTAGATGCACTGGACTATGAGCCACAGATATACAATACAGACCAAAAGTTTGGACACACCTTCTCATTCAATGCGTTTTCTTTATTTTCATGACTATTTACATTGTAGATTGTCACTGAAGGCATCAAAACTATGAATGAACACATGTGGAGTTATGTACCTAACAAATCAAGGTGAAATAACTGAAAACATGTTTTATACTCTAGTGCAGTGGTTTTTAACCTTGTTGGAGGTACCGAACCCCACCAGTTTCATATGTGCATCCACCAAACTCTTCTTTAGTGAAAAATAAAATGTAGGTTTTTTTTTTCAAATTCAAGTTAAAGTTATGTTTTTTTTACTGGTGCACAAAATGAACCGTGCATGAACATCACCTTGTTCAAAGAACAAAACCAACATAGCGCATGAACTCACAAGAAATTACACACCTGCAAATCAGATGGAAAATTAGAGTGAACATTCTTTGGGGGTATCCATAACACGGCGATAGGAAGAAGTTTTTATTTACACGATGAGTCGGGTGTGTCTTGATCTCCGCAGCAGAGGCTACGGCAAACCCCTGAGGCCGACTCACCAAACCCCTAGCGTTCGATCAAACCCAGGTTAAGGACCACTGCTCTAGTTTCTTCAAAATAAACCAATTGCTCTGATTACTGCTTTGCACACTCTCAGCATTCTCTCGATGAGCTTCAAACACAACTGTGAAGCGAAAACCATTTTAGGTGACTATCTCTTGAAGCTCATCGAGAGAATGCCAAAAGTGTGCAAATCAGTAATCGGAGCAAACGGTAGCTATTTTGAAGAAACTACAATATAAAACTTTTTTTTCCAGTTATTTCTCCTTTTTTTGTTGTGTTCTTTGATAGTTTTGATGCCTTCAATTACAATCGACAATGTAATTAGTTATGAAAATAAAGAAAACGCATCGAATGAGAAGGTGTGTCCAAACTCTTGGACTGTACTGTGCGTAGAATGTGAAAGGAGTTATTTACACACAAACATTTTGTAAATGTTTATTTACATACCTTAACTGTTTTCTAACGGTGTCTGTAACACGGCAGTGAAACGGCTGATCAAACAAAACAGAAGTCATCATCAAGGACCCATTAACTGCGGATGCTAGCTCTCCAATCAGCTGAACCGACTCAATTACTCCACTGGGCTGTTTCAGTGAATTTACTGAATTTGTGAAACTGAAACAATACAAACATAAGGACATTTTAAGTTAATAATACTAACACAGTACGGTTGTACGATACACCGGTACTAGTATAGTACCGCGATACTAATGAATCATATTTGGTACTTTCCCACCTCTAAAAAGTACCGATCCTGGAACTACATGGTATCAGATCGATACCCAAATTTGTGGTATCATCCAAAACTAATGTAAAGCATCCAAACAACAGAAGAATAAGTGATTATTACATTTGAACAGAAGTGTAGATAGAACATGCTGAAAGAGAAAATAACCAGATATTAAAAATAGATTAATAATATTTTTTTCTACAGCTTGTCCTTAATCATTTTGACAAAATAATAGAATGAGAAATGACACAATATGTTACTGCTTACGTCAGCAGACTAATTTAGGAGACTTTGCTTGCTTACTTACTAATAAAAGTAAAGTTGTCTCGTATATTCACTATTTTATTTAAGGATAAAATTGCAATGAGAAACATTAGTTTAATGTACTCTAAGATTTTTTGTTAAAATGTTTTTTTTTTTTCTTTCCCTTTGTCATGAAAAAGGGAGGTTTTTGTCATGAAAAAGGGAAGTTCTTTTTGGGTGGGTGCACTAATTGTAAGTGTATCTTGTGTTTTTTATGTTGTTTTAATAAAATAAAAATAAAAAATATATATATATTTTTTTTAAATGATAAAATAATCAAAATTAATAAAAAAATATTCTGCGGCCTGGTACTGGGCCGCGGCCCGGTGGTTGGGGACCACTGCTGTAAAGCATGATAATATGATATGTATACAGTGTTGGATACTATTAAAGTTGAAAAGTTATGAATTTAAATGCATTACATTTATTTTTTCTATCAAAATGGAGAAAAAACACATTTAATAGGAAAATATAAGAACATTTTTTTGGTCTCCGTGGGCCACATAAAATGTTGTGGTGGGCCAGTTCTGGCCTGCAGGCTTTGGGTTTGACACCAGTGATGCAGCGCCTGCAGTAAGCAAACAAACCATAACACACACATGTTCAGTGTCTCTGTTGGTGCTTTATGAAAACAATTTAATACAAAACATTATGGCAGGGAGTGAAAAAAATCCATCAGTGCAGCTGGGATAGGCTCCACCCTTGCCCCCCACGACCCGAGAGGGACGAGCGGTAAAAACTGTATGAATGGATGTACAGTACAGGTTGTTTTCCTCATTGATTTGGATAAAGGTGCAACAGGCAAGAGCTAAATGAACAAGATGTTACATTGCAATAGACAGAAGTGCTGATTAGACCCATGGATTCCAAGATGATCCTCATTTATTGTAATTGCTATGGTTAATATTCCACACTAACCAGTGGGTGTTCACATCCTTTCTTCCCCCTTAATGTGCGCAGGATTATTATCTTCTGCATCCTGCCTGCACTGTTCATTAGCAGTCAGAAGGTTATCTCATGATTCAAATGCAGCTTTAATTGTCTTCTTATCACACAATTATATACAGTCGCGATCAAAAGTTTACATACACCTTTTCTGCTCCCAACATATTCCTGGGTATTGTGGCCAAACAGCTCAATATTTTGTTTCATCTGACATCACATGGACAAAGATAAGACCTTCTGGAGGAAAGTTCTGTGGTCAGATGAAACAAAAATTTAGCTATTTGGCCACAATACCCAGCAATATGTTTGCAGGAGAAATGGTGAGGCTTTTAATCCCATGGCTACAGTCAAGCATGGTGGTGCTATTATTATGCTTTGGGCCTGTTTGGCTGCCAATGGAACTGGTGCTTTACAGAGAGTAAATGGGACAATGAAAAAGGAGGACGTGACAGACTCAAGCCATCGCCGTGCGGGTTCCAAGGACCACCAAGGAAGGACATAATGGCGAGCAGGTTTAGACATCTTTATTTCAAAGAATTTGTCTATTGCCGGGTTGCTTTTCAGCCTTTCCGTCTGCTGCTTGCTCTTCCGCCCGGCTTTTCAGCTTTTTGCGATTTTGTCTCTCTTGCTCAGCATGCGCTTCTCGCTTGCTCTGTCTCTTCTCTCCGTCCCTCTCCCCAACGTTCACGGCTGTCGCCCTTTTATACAGTGCGACCCGCGCACCTGATCACGATTGCGGCATCGCTACCGGTGTGCCCCGCCTCGCCGCTCGCTTGCCGTCCACGCCTCCTCGCCACCATCTTGGGCCGGGCTACGGCGTGCCCTGCCTTGCTGTTGGACTGCCAGCCACGCCTCCTCGCCGACATCTTGCAGCATTTCAACTCATTCAGACTACACAAGTTTAAAAAAAAAAAAAAAAATCCAGCTTTTACCGAAATTCCCAATTTTGGGGGGGAAATTCTCATTTATACCAATGGACATTCTTCAAAGTTCCACAATTCCCACATTTTTCATCCGATTCAAACCAGACCAACTCCAAAATATTCAGCCTGTTCAACATTTTTCAACCTGTTCAAACCATTCAAACTAATACTTTCCCAAGTTCCAAACCAAATTCTGTTTCTCCTAGAAAATTCAAACTCTTTAACATTCAAACCATTCCAACATTCAAACTGTTCTTGCATTCATTTTACACTCCGTCAGCATTTAATGTTAACTTCAGCATGCAATTCCTTCAGGAATTGCCTCATCTAGTTTACTTTGGTTTTTTATCATAAACAAATTGTAAATAGTAGTAGATAGTAGTGTAATAATTACCGTATTTTTCAGACTATAAGTCGCAGTATTTTTTCATAGTTTGGCCGGGGGTGCGACTTATACTCAGGAGCGACTTATGTTTGAAATTATTAACACATTACTGTAAAATATCAAATAATATTATTTAGCTCATTCACGTAAGAGACTAGACGTATAAGATTTCATGGGATTTAGCGATTAGGAGTGACAGATTGTTTGGTAAACGTATAGCGTGTTCTATGTTATAGTTATTGGAATGACTCTTACCATAATATGTTATGTTAACATAACAGGCAAGTTCTCCGTTGGTTATTTATGCTTCATATAACGTACACTTATTCAGCCTGTTGTTCACTATTCTTTATTTATTTTAAATTGCCTATTCTTGGTGTTGTGTTTTATCAAATACATTTCCGCAAGTGCGACTTATATCTGTTTTTTTCCTTCTTTAACATGCATTTTCGGCAGGTGCGACTTGTACTCCGGAGCGACTTATACTATAAAATTCAGCGAACAATTTTCTGTGATTTGCTACTTTGCTTTCCAGAAGGTATGTCAATTTTACATCATTTCTAAACGGCGGTACTGCGTCAAGAAGCGACATCAGTGGGTAAAGGATATCACCACACGGGCTCAGGAACACTTCAGAAAACCACTGTCAGTAACTGCAGTCCGTCGCTACATCTGTGCAAGTTCAAACTACTATGCAAAGCCAAAGCCATTTATCAACAACACCCAGAAATGCCGCCTGCTTCATTGGGCCTGAGCTCATCTATGATGGACTGATGCAAAGTCGAAAAATGTTCTGTGGTCTGACGAGTCCACATTTAAAACATTTTTTGGGAAACTGTGGATGTCGTGTCCTCCTGAACAAAAAGAGAAATAACCATCCGGACTGCTCTAGGCGCAAAGTTGAAAAGCCAGCATCTGTGATTAATTCTGAAAGTTACATCTAGGTTTGGGAGCAACATATGTTGCCATCCCAACAACGTTATCATGGACTCCCTTTCTTATTTCAGAGAGACAATGCCAAGCCACGAGTTACAACAGCGTGGCTTCATAGTAAAAGAGCGCAGGTACTAGACTTGCCTGCCTGTAGTCCAGACCTGTCTCTCATTGAAAATGTGTGGTAATGGACACCCTGGACTGTTGAACAAGCTGTACATCAAGCAAGAATGGGAAAAAAAATTCCACCTGTAAAACTTCAAAAATGTATTTCCTCAGTTCCTAAATGTTTACCGAGTGTTGTTAAAAGGAAAGGCCATGTAACACAGTGGTAAAAATGCCCCTTTGCCAACCTTTTTGCAATGTGTTGCTGCCTTTAAATTCTAAGTTAATGACTATTTGCAAAAATAAATTAAGTTTCTCAGTTCGAAACATTAAAGGGGAACATCATCACCAGATCTATGTAAGCGTCAATATATACCTTGATGTTGCAGAAAAAAGACCATGTATTTTTTTAACCGATTTCCGAACTCTAAATGGGTGAATTTTGGCGAATTACATGCCTTTCTGTTTAACGCTCATGTGGTGAATATGTCAGAACGTGACGTCTCCGAGGTAACACACCCACCATTTTCATTTTCAACACATTACAAACACTGGGTCTCAGCTCGTTGTCGGAGGGTGTAACGACACTAACAGGGAGGGATTCAAGTTGCACCACTGGCCCGAAGATGCGAAAGTGTCTGCAGCCAGACCCCCATTGAATGTGCCAGAGTGTCTTCACATTTGACCGGCGATGCTAAGACAGACATAGCACAGAGATGTATGGATAACCTGCAGATGCATTTGCAACGATTAAGTCAAGGAAATCACAAAGGTGAGTTTTGTTGATGTTGACTTATGTGCTAATCAGACATATTTGGTCACGGCATGACTGCCAGCTAATCGATGCTAACATGCTATGCTAATCAATGCTAACATGCTATTTACACTAGCTGTTTGTACATTTGAAACTAGATACCCACATTTAATGCGAAACAAACACTTACCAATCGATGGATTTAAGTTGCTCCAGTGTCACAGGATGCAAAAGTCCTGATTGTTTGGTCCGCACATTTTACCGGCGATGCTAATAAGGCAGCCATGCTATGGGCCACTTCATTGGGTACACCCATGCTATGGCCGAATAGCGTCAATAGCTATTAGCTCAATAGCTTTAATTTCTTCTTCAATTTCGTTTTCGCTATCTGCCTCCATACTCCGACCATCTGTTTCAATACATGCGTAATCTGTTGAATCGCTTAAGCGGCTGAAATCCGAGTCTGAATCCGAGCTAATGTCGCTATATCTTGCTGTGGTAACCACCATGTTGTTTGTATTGGCAGCCCTGTATGACGTCACAGGGAAATGGACAGTCGCATCGCAAATAGTGAAAATCAAGAACTTTAAAGCTTTTTTTAGGGATATTCCGGGACCGGTAAAATTTTGAAAAAAACTTCAAAAAATACAACAAGCCACTGGGAACTGATTTTTATTGTTTTTAACCCTTTTGAAATTGTGATAATGTTCCCATTTAAGTACCTTTTCTTTGCAGTCAATTCAATTGAATATAAATTGAAAATACATTGAAAAATCATTGTGTTCTGTTTTTATTTACGTCCCAACTTCACTGGTTTTGGGTTTTGTATTTCATGGTCTCTGTGCTGCACTAAAACTCAGTGTTTAGAAAAAAAAGTGCATCAGAGTGACTCGGTGAAACGCTGAAGATGTTTTTCTATCCGGCATTATAGAGTCTGTACAATTTAAGAGAAGATTTGCAGCCAAAACAGCAGATGTTAGTGGCAGGTTGCTCATTTGGCTCACCCGCGAGCTCATCATGAGACATACTGCTGTTGTTCCCAGCCTTCACTCCCACACACACACACACACACACACACATGCACACACACACACACACACACACACACACACACACACACACACACACACACACACACACTGACTGTAATGTCAAAATGTCATAAGCTTTCATCCAAATGTCTTTCGCAATTTCCCGTTTTCTATAATAGACAGCGCACTGGAATCAACCCCACTTTTGCAACATCGACCATTTAATCCGCTTGCAGTCAATATAAGGTGATCACATTTTTTGATTTTGTCTTTCTCACTTGTCATTTAAATTTTATTTAAAATTTTTTTTTTTTTATGATTATCTTAGGTTTTTCAACCTCTCCTTTTGAACGTCTCAATTTTCTAATTTTCTCTCACACCTTCTCATGGCGTCTAATTGGGTTCCATTGATTTACTCGGGCACTATGGTGACTTGGCGCCTTCTGTGCTGACCCTGCAAAAGAAAAAAAAAAAATCAGGCAGTCTGTCTAACTGGCCCTGTTAAGCACACACACACACACACACACACACACACACACACACACACACACACACACACACACCATTTCCAATCCAAGAAGTCGATGATTGTGTCAGTGAGCTGGAAGTGACTCAACCTGTCGCTGCTGTGGCCCTCACTTAGGCCAATATATATTATTGTCTCACAAAAACACAACAAAAAAGGTCTCTCTGTGTGGTGTTGGGGGGTAGACTCGGCCAAATGGTGGATCCTCAACAGACTCGGTGACACACGGCCAGTCAGCTGTTCTACGGGCAACCACGTGTCACCTTGACCTCTCTGGAGGAAGCGTCAGGACAAAAACCTGCTGGGGATAGGGTGTGAAGGATAGGGCGGAGAGGAATTAGAGCCAGGTGTCCACTTGTCCATATGCCCCAACTGTGGCTGTGAATGAAGGCTGAGGGTTAATTGATTTTTAAACAAAGAACTATAAAGATTGGGTTACTAATCTAATTATGAATATTAAAATCACAAAGAGATTAACTCAAAAAAGATTCAAGTCAAAAAACTGCACCACAGACCCAGGTCAAAGTCCCTAATACTTTCCTGATGCACTGTAGATCCAAATTCAAGTATTTTATATACAAACCCCAAAAACAGTGAAGTTGGCACTTTGTGTAAATGGTAAATAAAAACAGAATACAATGATTTACAAATCCTTTTCAACCTATATTGAATTGAATTGACTGCAAAGACAAGATATTTATCATTCAAACTGGAAAACGTTATTCTTTGCAGATATTAGCTCATTTGGAATTCGATACCTGCAACATGGTTCAAAATAGCTGGCACAAGTGGCAAAACAGACAGAGAAAATTGAGGAATTTTCATCAAACACTTATTTGGAACATCCCACAGGTGAACAAGCTAATTGGGAACAGGCGGGTGCTATAATTGGGTTTAAAATCACCTTCAATGAAATGCTCATTCATTCACAAACAAGCATGGGGTAAAGGTCACCACTTTGAGAACAAATGCGTGAGCAAATGGTCAAACATTTTTTAATGAGCTATTGCAAGGAATTTAGGGATTTCACCATCTACAGTCTGTAATATCGTGAAAAGGTTCAGAGAATCTGGAGAAATCACTGTACGTAACATTGAATGCCCGTGACCTTGGATCCCCCAGGTGGTTCTGCATCAATAAGCAACATCAGTGTGTAAATGATATCACCACATGGGCTCAGGATCACTTCAGAAAACCACCGTCAGTAATTACAGTTAATCGCTACATCTGTAAGTGCAAGTTTAAACTCTACTATACATAGCCAAAGCCATTTATCAACAACACCCAGAAACACTGCCAGCTTCGCTGGGCCCGAGCTCTTCTAAGATCATTATCATCAAGTCTTTTATATCCAAGAAGCTTCACCGTACCTCCAAATTCAAGTTTTTTCAATGCAAAAAGCCGTACCATAGACCCAATTTCAAGTCCTTTGTATCAAAAAGGTACATCATGGACATATTTTTAAGTCCTTTATACGCAAAAAAAGCGACACCATACACCCAAACTCAAGCCCTTCATACACACAAAGCTGAGCTGGTCCCTATCTCAGCTACAATCGGGCAAAAGGCGGGGTACACCCCGGACAAGTCACCACCTCATCGCAGGGCCAAAGATAGACAGACAACATTCACGCTCACATTCACACACTAGGGCTATCATGGATCCAGCTTATACATATAAAGCTGCACCTTAGACAACAAATTAAAGTCTGTTTTAACCAAAAAAGCTGCACCATAGACCCAAATTCAGGTCCTTTATACACAAAAAGCTAGACCACAGATCCAAATTGAAGTCATTTATACACAAAAACTGCACCACAGGCCCAAATCCAATACTTTTATACGTAAAAAGCTGTAGGGCTACCGTAGATCCAAAATTCAAGTACTTCATACGCAAAAAGCTGCAGCAACAGATCCAAATAAATTTCCTTTATATGCAAAAAGTTGACCCAAACTAAAGTCATTCATGATCAAAAACTGCAGCATAAGCCCAAACCAAATCCTTCATACACAAAAAATGCACCAATCACCCATACCCAAGTCCTTTTTGAACAAAAAGCTGCACCATAGACCCAGATCAAAGTCCCTGATCTTTTACACTGGTCAGCACTTTTTTTAACCTGCAGCCATCAGGGAAGAGAGTCCGGTCACTCGAGCAAGACAAACAGAGTTAAAAACAGTTTTTACCCATGGGCCGTTAGGATATTGAATACGTACCAATGACTGTTGCACTGCTGTTTGTATTGGTATTCACCGTACGTTTTGGACTATAAGGCGCACTTAAAGGCCTACTGAAATTAGATTTTCTTAATTAAAGGGGGATAGCAGGTCCATTCATTCTATGTGTCATACTTGATCATTTCGCAATATTGCCATATTTTTGCTGAAAGGATTTAGTAGAGAACATCGATGATAAAGTTTGCATTTTTTGGTGCTGACAAAAAAGCCTTGCCTTTACCGGAAGTCGCAGACGATGACGTCACAAGTGTGAGGGCTCCTCACGTCCTCACATTGTTTGTAATGGGAACCTCCAGCAGCAAGAGCTATTCGGACAGAGAAAACAACGATTTCCCCTTTAATTTGAGCGAGGATGAAAGATTAGTGGATGGTGATATTGATAGCGAAAATGAAAAAAAAAAAAATTAAGTAAAAAAAAAAAAGTCGATTGCATTGGGACGGATTCAGCTCTTTTTAGACACATTTACTAGGATAATTCCGGGAAATCCCTTATCTTTCTATTGTGTTGCTAGTGTTTTAGTGAGATTAAATAGTACCTGATAGTCAGAGGGGTGTGTCCACGGGTGTCTTGAGGCCAGTCTCTGAAGGAAGTCGACGTCAGCTGCATGGATGGCGCAAGCTCAGCTGATCTCCGGTAAGAGGTGACTTTTTACCACAATTTTCTCACCGAAACCTGCCGGTTGACAAGTGGTCGGGAACCATGTTCGTTCGACCGCTCTGATCCTTAGTAAAGTTTCACCTCCGGGAATTTTAAACAAAGAATCACCGTGTGTTTGTGTGGCTAAAGGCTAAAGCTTCCCAACTCCATCTTTCTACTTTGACTTCTCCATTATTAATTGAAAAAACTGCAAAAGATTCAGCAACACAGATGTCCAGAATACTGTTTAATTGCGCGATGAAAAGAGACGACTTTTAGCCGCTAGTGGTGCTGCGCTAATATGTCCTGACAGTCCGTGACGTCACGCGCACGCGTCATCATTCCGCGACGTTTTCAACAAGAAACTCCCCGGGAAATTTAAAATCGCAATTTAGTAAACTAAAAAGGCCGCATTGGCATGTGTTGCAATGTTAATATTTCATCATTGATATATAAACTACCAGACTGCGTGGTCGGTAGTAGTGGGTTTCAGTAGGCCTTTAAAATCCTTTCATTTTCTCCCAAATCGACAGTGAGCCTTATAATCCGGTGCGCTTTTTGTATGACAAAAGACCTGAATAGACCCGCTCATCAGCAGTGCGCCTTATAATCCGGTGCGCCCTATGGTCCAGAAAATACAATAATTAAGAAGAATGTTAAAATTGTAGAATATTTGACCTGTGATCCTTCTCAAACATCACAAACAGACATAATAAAAATAAAACATTAAAAAAAAAAAAAAAACTGCAACAGAGACCCAAACCAAAGTCCTTAAAAAAAGATGCACCATTGACCCAAACCAAAGTCATTTTACAAACAAAAAGCTACACCACAGACCCAGATGAAAGTCCTGACAAAAAGATGCACCATTGACCCACACAGAGTCCTTTATAAACAAAAAGCTGCACCACAGACCCAGATCAAAGTCCCTTATCTTTTACCCTGGTCAGCACATTTTTTGACCTACAGCCATCAGGGAAGGGAGTTCGGTCACACGAGCAGAACAAACATGGTTAAAAACAATTTTTAACCATGGGCCGTCCCAATAACTGTTTTTCACTGCTGCACTGCTGTTTATGGATTTATTTTGAACATATATTGTTCATCTTGTATCTAAACTGCAACTAACAGAGTAGCAACCTATTTGTGCCATGCACTCATGTCCGATGACGATAACGTGTTCTATTCTGCTCAAATTCATGTACACAAAAAGCTGCACCATGCACCCAAACCAAAATCATTTATACACAAAAAGCTGCACCATTTTTTTCCTTTCCACTAGCACTCATCGAAGCCGGATGCTGCCTTTCCCTCTCCCTTATGTCTCCTGCTTGCTGCTTTGTTTTGCTTTAACTTTCTTGTCGCCTCTTTTTGCAGAGCTTTCTAAAATCAAAAACAGTGTTTTTCAACCTTTTTTGAGCCAAGGCACATTTTTTGCGTTGGAAAAATGCGGAGGCACACTACCAGCACTCCCGTTCAAAGGAAAAACCTAGCAACTCGCTTCTAGCTGATTTTGAGAAAACAAAGGAAAACCAATCCATCTTGATGCTGTCTTACAAAGATCTACAAAGTCATCAAACGTATATATGTTTTCTTGAGCTTTAATTTTCTTGCCGATTGAGCCATGGATTGGATCTGCTCTCATGAACGTGTGCCCTTTCTCCAGATATTTTATCCCAATCTCGGGTGGGCCCCATTCTGCGTTTGCACATTGGGCAAGAGCCATGTACAGCGTCCAGTTTTTATTTTGACCTCCACAGTTATCTGCCCAAAAGAGTATGCAAGGGGAAGAATCAAGAACAATACATTTAATGAAGGTGCTTGCAACGTCCTGGGCCAATCTTCCAAATATCCCCTCGTGCCATAATATCACATAATCAGGTTGACTGTCGGCCCCCATTCCTGCAAATGTCTGATTAAAGACAATAAGGCGACTGACAAAGAAGCTCCGATTGGTCCCTTGAGATACTAGGTATTTCTGTTGTATCTATGCGGTTATGTGGTATAGTTGCTAGGTCCTGCCATGCGCGTAACAGCTTACTTACGGAACAAATTACAATATCGCATACACTAATGTTAAGCAGATCACCTAGGAACTCCCAAATTATTATCAGCTCAGTTTTGACCAAAATTGAGTTACTGGGTTTTGCCTTTGGACGGGAGAGCAGAAATCACTAAAAAACGAAACTCCGTTCACAGCAAAAAGTCGTCGTGGCAATAGTTGGTTATGACTTTAAAGCATAACAATCACTATTGCTCTTGTCTTAAAGTAGGTGTACTGTCACCACCTGTCACATCACACTGACTTATTTGGACTTTTTTGCTTTTTTCCTGTGTGTACCGTATTTTCCGCGCTATAAGCCGCCCCGTGTTATAAGCCGCACCTTCAATGAATGGCATATTTAAAAACTTTGTAAACCTATAAGCTGCACCGGGTCATAAGCCGCGCCCCCGCTGCGCTAAAGGGAATGTCAAAAAAACAGTCAGATAGGTCAGTCAAACTTTAATAATACAAACCAGTGTGCGAATGTGCAATCACAACAATAGTAACACTCAAAATATTGCATCAATAACTCAACTTTGCTCGAGCGTTAATGTCACAGCACACAAAATAAACATTTAAAGCTCACCTTCGGAAGTTATTCCTCATCCATAAATCCCTCGAATTCTTCTTCTTCGGTGTCTGAATTAAAACATTGGGCGAATACGGCATCCAAAATGGCGGGCTCCGTCTCGTCGAAGTCATCCGAGTCAGTGTCGCTGTTGTTGTCCGGCAGTTCCATGAATCCTGCCTTCCTGGCCGGATCTTTTTTCAGCTATCTTGTTTTTACAATATGCGTGGAAAGTAGCCAGCTTTTCTTGAAAGTCTTTTGGCAGTTGCTGTGAAATAGTAGTCCGTGTGCGGATGGAGAGATTGCGTCTTTTCATGAACCGGAAACACCAAGAAGCACCACCTTTTTAAATCATCTAAGTGAAGTTCGCTTGCTAGCGCTGTTGCCTTCATTGGAATAGTGATGGTATTGACACTTCTGCTTGCTGCTCTCTGCTCAACTACCCACTGTTCCAGTTTGTCCTCCAACTGTTGCCATCTTGCTTTGTTCCCTCAAACTCTGTGTTGTCTTCTTTACTTGGCGCAGGTCATCTTGTTGCTTCCTCCACCTAAGCACCATTGATTCATTTATGTTCAATTCTCTCGCTGCTGCTCTATTTCCGTGTTCTCCTGCGTGACTTATTTCCTTGAGTTTGAATTCTGCGTTGTACGCGTGTCTTTTAGTAGGAGCCATTTTGTGGTCGTCTTTACAGAAACACACAAATGAAATGAATCGGATTAGCCGCGCGCTTCTTCTTCTACGGGGGCGGGTGCTTACCTTGGCGGTTGCGTACCGTAGAAGAAGAAGCGCTTCCTCTTTCCAGGTGGGCGGGCGCTTACCTTGGCGGTTGCTTACCGTAGAAGAAGAAGCGCTTCCTCTTCTACGGGGAAAAAAGATGGCGGCTGTTTACCGAAGTTGCGAAACCTAAACTCTATGAAAATAAATATTTGTATTAATACATATACAAGGCGCACCGGGTTATAAGCAGCACTGTCATCTTTCGAGAACATTTTTGGTTTTTAGGTGCGGCTTATAGCGCGGAAAATACGGTAAGTGTTTGTTCTTGTCTTGCGCTCCTAATTTTTTTGGGGGTAGTTTCCTGTAGCAGTTTCATGTCTTCCTCTGAGCGATATTTCCCACATCTACTTTGTTTTAGCAATCAAGAATATTTCAGTTGTTTTTACCCTGTCTAGGGTGTACGCCGCCTTCCGCCTGTTTGTAGCTGAGATAGGCTCCAGCGCCCCCCGTGACCCCGGAAGGGAACAATTGGTAGAAAATGGATGGATTATCCTTCTTTGTGGGGACATTGTTAATTGTCATGTACAGATGTACTTTGTGGACGGCGTCTTTGCTCCGCAGTAAGTCTTTGCTGTCGTCCAGCATTCTGGTTTTGTTTACTTTGTAGTTCAGTTTTCGTTTCGTTCCGCACAGCCTTCCCTAAGCTTTAATGCCTTTTCTTAGGGGCACTCACCTATTGTTAATTTTTTTGTTTAAGCATTAAATACCTTTTTTTTACCTGCACACTACCTCCTGCTGTTTCCAACATCTACAAAGCAATTAGCTACCGGCTGCCACCTACTATTATGTAAGAATATTACACGGTTATTCTAGACAGTACAGACAGTCAACAACACATCATTTGCAGACTATATTTACTGGTTTGCAAAAAACATTTTTAAACCAAATAGGTGAAATTAGATCATCTCCCACGGCGCACCAGATCGTATCTCAGTGGTTGAAAAACACTGATCCAAACAATAGAATTGATCAACTGGCCTCTCAACGAAATTGACAAGCTCTCGGGTTTGGGGGAAACTGCCTGTTTTGACGGAACGTTTGTTGCTGGACACTCGATGGACTCTTGGGAGAAGGAGTGCCGCATGCATGGCGATCGTTTAAATCGACGTTGAAGATATTTACCTATTCGGAAACATGATAACAGGACATCTGCTGATTGGAGTAAGCGTTGTTCTAGTGTATGGACAAATTGGAAGATGCTGGCAGCCGTTCAAAGTACTCTAAAGCTGCCACGAATAATTGGAGGATGTGATCAGAGCTGTGGGCACTCAGACTACTATGATTTTAGACAATATTGCAATTTTTGGCGACATTTTGGAGACGTCGGCTGCTCTAATGGTGACGTATGATGAATTTTGAGGGCCAGGAATAGACAATTTGTAGGAAAATTATTTTTTCTCGCTCAAACAGAAACATTCTAATCTGGATTACTTTCCCTGGGTGCAAGCGACTTGACATGGTCGCTACTTCGAGACTCCCCCAGAGGACAGTGCAGTGAAGACGCAACAAACTCCTTTCCTGTCCGTCATGGACACACACCTGTTGTTGTTGACTTTTGTTGGACTGACTGGCAGTGCTATCACGTTCGCTAGAGCACGGAGGTCACGAAACAGGGACCTTGTGTGGCCGCATATCACATATGCAGCCACACATGTGATTTGATGGAACACAGAGCAGCGCCCCTAGTGGTTGGCAGCTTCGGGCAACCCCTCGTTGCAGGTTTTGAGTTGTATGTCATAATATGTATAAGTGCTTTGCTATGGAGTTTTTTTTTTCTCACTCCAGACTGGGCCCCCAACAATACCTTAGACCAGTGGTTCTCAAATGGGGGTACGCGTACCCCTGGGGGTACTTGAAGGTATGCCAAGGTGTACGTGAGATTTTTTTTTTAAATATTCTAAAAATAGCAACAATTCAAAAATCCTTTATAAATATATTTATTGAATAATACGACAACAAAACATGAATGTAAGTTCATAAAATGTGAAAAGAAAAGCAAAAATGGGACGGCGTGGCGCAGTGGAAAAGTGGCCGTGCGCAACCCGAGGGTCCCTGGTTCAAATCCCACCTAGTACCAACCTCGTCACGTCCATTGTGTCCTGAGCAAGACACTTCACCCTTGCTCCTGATGGGTGCTGGTTGGCGCCTTGCATGGCAGCTCCCTCCATCAGTGTGTGAATGTGTGTGTGAATGGGTAAATGTGGAAGTAGTGTCAAAGCGCTTTGAGTACCTTGAAGGTAGAAAAGCACTATACAAGTGCAACCCATTTATTTATATCATTTAACAATGCAATATTCAGTGTTGACAGCTAGATTTTTTGTGGACATGTTGCATAAATATTGATGTTAAAGATTTCTTTTTTTGTGAAGAAATGTTTAGAAATAAGTTGATGAATCCAGATGGATCTCTATTACAATCCCCAAAGAGGGCACTTTAAGTTGATGATTACTTCTATGTGCAGGAATCTTTATTCATAATTGAATCACTTTTTTATTTTTAAACAAATTTTCAGTTATTTTTATATCATTTTTTCCAAATAGTTCAAGAAAAACCACTACAAATGAGCAATATTTTGCACTGTTATACAATTTAATAAATCAGAAACTGATGACATAGTGCTGTATTTTACTTCTTTATCTCTTTTTTTTCAACCAAAATTGCTTTGCTGTGATTAGGGGGTACTTGAATTAAAAAAATGTTCACGGGGGGTACATCACTGAAAAAAAGGTTAAGAACCACTGTCCCAAATATTTGCCCAGCTCTGATCTAAGACTTAGATCAGAGCTGGGCAAATATTTTGACTCGGGGGTCACCACGTTGACAGAAAATACGTGTTTGGGGGGGCCAAGGTGTATGTGGGAATAAATGGTATATATCAATCAATCATCAATCAATGATTATCTATATAGCCCTAAATCCCTAGTGTCTCAAAGGGCTGCACAAACCACAACACAAACCACTACAGCATCCTCGGTAGAGCCCTCATAAGGGCAAGGAAAACTCACCCCAGTGGGACGTCGGTGACAATGATGACTATGAGAAACCTTGGAGAGGACCGAAAGCAATGGATGTCGAGCGGGTCTAACATGATACTGTGAAAGTTCAATCCATAGTGGATCCAACACAACTGCGAGAGTCCAGTCCAAAGTGGATCCAACACAACCGCGAGAGTCCAGTCCACAGTGGAGCCAATACGAAACTATCCCAAGCGGAGGCGGATCAGCAGCGCAGAGATGTCCCAAGCCGATACACAGGCGAGCGGTCCATCCTGGGTCCCGACTTTGGACGAGCGGTCCATCCTGGGTCCCGACTCTGGACAGCCAGTACTTCATCCATGGCCATCGGACCGGAACCCCTCCACAAGGGAGAGGGGGACAGAGGAGAAAAAAGAAAAGAAACGGCAGATCTACTGGTCTAAAAAGGGGGCCTATTTAAAGGTTAGAGTATACAAATGAGTTTTAAGGTGAGACTCAAATGCTTCTACTGAGGTGGCATCTTGAACTGTTACCGGGAGGGCATTCCAGAGTACTGGAGCCCGAACAGAAAACTCTCTATAGCCCGCAAACTTTTTTTGGGCTCTGGGAATCACTAATAAGAGTCTTTTGAACGCAGATTCCTTGCCGGGACATATGGTACAATACAATATACACATTTAGCTGTAAAAATCTGCCGTACAGTATGTGTGTTTGGGTCCCTTTTTTTCAGGAACACTAATACCAAAAGTCACAATGTCCGATAGAATTCTAAAAAGGTTAAAAATGCAATGGAATTTTATAGTTTTTTACTGAATGGAACATCCAAAATGTACATGAAAATAAAGAAAGTGAGATTTACAATACTAACTATGAACATCAAAACACTGAATATTAACAAGATATGAACGTCGCTCCTCTTTTACTTCTCAGACCAGCTCCTCGATAGTTGTGTATCTTTTACAATCAAGCAAAACACAACAAAAATGTTACAAACAGCAAAATATGAATGCATAGTGTAATAAACACCTACAATATGATATATTATCACGTAAAAATCTGCATCCACAGATGTGGATGAAACAGCTAAGTTTTTAATGGCAACAGAGAGCAGACTAACAATCTGCATCCACAGATGTGGATGCAGATTTTGGGGTGGGTTTGGAGCTGGCTGCTCTGAAACAAACTCTGCTTTGTTCCTGGTCTGAGCTGCTGTGACGTAGATTACCGTAATAACTCCTATAACACTTAAAAGCGCGGCTTTCCACCATTGAAATACTTTCTATAGTTCAAGACTTACGGTCATTTCAAAACAGCGCTGCACTTCATAATGGCGGCGACAGTTTTGATGTTAAAGGTCTTAAAAAAATTATGTAGAATGTCCGGCAGGCCGGATTGAAAATCATAATGGGCCGCATGTGGCCCAGGTCTGCTTTGGTTTGACTTGTTTTTTTACACACCCTCCCCGAGTGTCTACCTTTTTCCCCACCTTTTATAGGGCGCCGTAAGTGGCAACCCGTCAGCGTTCCTGTTCTGTAATCCTGTAATTCTGTAAAATGTGTGTTTGTGCTGAAATTGGTATTTCGTTGTACTTTTTCTTTCAAGAGGGCACTGCTGTAGTGGCTGCTGTTGGCAGGAGCTCTGTGCTCTTGTGTCATCCTTTTGTGTTTCCCTCTTGTTTTTATGTGTTATCATATTTTTTTGCCTTTTGGTCCAGGACCCTTTGGGACAGGACTGTGTGACAAGGGGTGGCACTTTCGTGACATCTGCGGTGCTTTTTGTGGACTTCTGGATCTGCCTCCCGGGAGCCTTTTGGCCATGGAGACCAGCTGCTGGGTCTCTGCCACACCGGAGTCCGTTTGGAGAGACTGGAGGAGATGCGGATGAGGGGACAGGGCTGCGGAGCTGGCACTGAGCGCCGGGACGGAGAGGCTTCACAGTGTCTTGGCTGGGTGAGCAGGTGTCGGACACCTCAGTCTCCTTGGACGTATCCTCGCTCATCCATGCGGACTGGACTCTTGCCGAGAGTTGGTTGGCGGCCGAGAGTGGAGTCGGCTCTCTTGGTTGCTTTGTTGGGTCTGCTCCTGTCTCTGGCCATGCTCTCTCCACCCCAGCAGACGATGGTATGGAACACTGCAGAGGCCACCACAGTGTGTGTGTTTCTTTTACTTTTTATTCATAGCTGTATGTAGAAGTGGCTGATTGTATCCGCTGCTTTAATGTCTTTCATGTCCTTTGTGTTCTTTAATGTTTGATGTTTTGCTCTTACACACATGTAAGAGGGAAACTATGGCTATGAGTTGTTGTTGTTTTTTCCCTTGGCCTCAGTCTGGACCCCCTCTCCAGGGCCCAGGCTTAGACCGATTTATTTTTTTTAATTTTATCTTATTTTAATCTTCTATTTTTTTCTCCCATCCCCCCCAATTGTTTACCTGTATCTCATCTTTTTTGTAAGGGGCGCTGGAAGCCGGCAGACCCTGAAATGTTTTGTCTGATCTTAAATGGGATTGTGCTGAGAATTTTAATTTTCCTGAAGGAACTCTCCTGAAGGAATAGATAAAGTACTATCTAATCTAATCTAATCTAATATACTTGTGCAATGACTACAAAAATATCCATTGATCCATCCAAACAAAATCCCTTGTATATAAAAATCTTCCAGGCTTGGTCATGATGGGTTTTTCCTGAGTCTGGTGTTTTAGTTCCTGTCCAGCGTTCTTATTACGAGTTTCTACTTTCTGTTTTGTGTGTTGTCATGCAGTTACTTTATTCCTGCCTCTGATTGCTGTTTCCCTCACCTGCGCTTGATTGGCGATGAGTGGACACACCTCTCCCTGATTGCAAATCAAGGGTTTACAGTCAAGTTTCACCTGCCTCTTGAGGCTGGATCATTGTCCTTGTTAGTCTGCTCCCTGTTGCCATTAAAAACTTAGCTGTTCAGCCCAAACCTTGGCAAAGTCTGTACCATTGACCCTAACAAAAGTCCCCTATACACAAAATGCTGCATCATAGGTCCAAAGAAAGTCCTTTGTACACAAAAAAACTACTGTAGACCCAAGCCAAAATCCTCTATACGCAAAAAATGCACCATAGATTAAAATTTCAGTCATTTATTATTGACCAAAATCAAAGTGCTTTGTATGGAAAAAACTGCACCATCAATCTAAATCATTTAATTAAACCAATAGTCCGACATCAAAGTCCTTTTATGCAAAAAGCTGCGCCTTAGACTCAACTTTAAAGTTTTGTATCAATAAATTCTGTATCATAGACCCCAATCAAAGTAGTGCTATCATAGACCCTAATTCAAGTATGTTATAATAAAACAGCTCCACCTTAGACACTAAACTAAAGTCATTTAAAACCAAAAAGCTGCACCAAATGTCCCAAACAAAAGTCATTGAGGCACAAAAACTACACCATAGACCCAAACCAACATAATTCATATGCCAAAATCTGCACCATAGATCTGACTTCAAGTCCTTTATCATAAATCAAAGACTTTTATACAAAACAAGCTGCATCCAATCAAGGCAGGAGCTGACTAAAAATAAAAACAATTCTTCCCCTGTGGATTTCCGTGATGACCTGTAGTCCGTTTAACTGTCCTTGCATGTATCCAAAAAAGCCAAATAAAAAGCAACATGATCATCCAAAGTCTATCCTTTCAATTCCCTACTAAGCTCAAGTCTTAAGAGATAGAGTGACATAAAGTGTTCACTTGATTATCGCCACCAGGGAGTTACCCTGTAAACTAAGGTTCCGGTCCGCCATCGTCCAAGATCCGGCACGCGGGAAGTCCCAAGTTAAAAAAAAAAATATATATTTTTTTATTTGTCATTTTGGAAAATCTGTCCTTTCTAATCCATTTTCTACCGCTTGTTACTCTCGGTGTCTCTTAGCCACTAAGGCAAATGATATTGCGTAATATATATATATATATATATATATATATATATATGTATATATATATATATATATATATATATATATATACATATATATATATATATATATGTATATATATATATATGTATATATATATATATATATATATATATATATATATATATATATATATACATATACATGTGTGTGTATATAGTCGAGGTTTCTGTGGTCTGTCCGTTATACAGTGCTCAATACCGGTGTAGAGCAAAATATACGAATAATCCCCTGAAGAGCAGGTAAACCTGCGAAACAGGCTTGTAGGGATGAAATAGCCACTGTGTTTTTTACTGACCTTTCCAGCCCGGCCCCGGCCAATTTTTTTTAATCCAATGCAGCCCCTGAGTCAAAAAATTTGGGGACCTCTAGTGTAGACCAGGGGTGTCACACTTGTTCTCGTCAAGGGCCACATTGCAGTTAGGCCTGTCCTTAGAGGGCTGCTTCTCACAGCGAATAATACATGAATTAGTCTGTGCATTTGAATATTATATATTTTTTTATGCATGCCGTAAAAAAAACTACGGTATATTTTACAGTAAAAACTGGCAACTCACACACTTTTTTGTAATTTAAAAAAAAATGTAATTTAATTTTTTATTAATTTTATTTCTCCCCACTTGTTTACCTGTACCCCACCTTTTTTGTAAGGTGCGCCGGAAGTTGGCAGACCTGTCAGCGATCCTTTTCTGTCTCCCTGTAATGTTTGTCTGATCTTGAACGGGACTGTGCTTAAAATTTTAATTTCTCCTCTGGGATTTATAAAGTATGTCTGATTCTGACTGGAATTTTACAGTCGTAAAAATAATTTTTTACAACATCCATCCATCCATCCATTTTCTACCGCTTATTCCCTTTTGGGGTCGCGGGGGGCGCTGGCGCCTATCTCAGCTACAATCGGGCGGAAGGCGGGGTACACCCTGGACAAGTCGCCACCTCATCGCAGGGCCAACACAGATAGACAGACAACATTCACACTCACATTCACACACTAGGGCCAATTTAGTCTTGCCAATCAACCTATTGTAAATGGAAAAACTGTCAATTTAGCGGCCAGAATTTTATTGTGGTTTTACGACACCACTGTGATTTTTTTTTTTTAAAGGGGAACATTATCACAATTTCAGAAGGGTTGAAACCAATACAAATCAGTTCCCAGTGGTTTATTTTATTTTTCAAAGTTTTTTTCAAAATGTTACCCATCGTGGAATATCCCGAAAAAAGGCTTTAAAGTGCCTGATTTTCGCTATCTGTGAAGCCACCGTCCATTTTCCTGTGACGTCATCCAGTGATATACATGCTATCCAGGCTGATAGCACAGCAAGATATAGCGGCATTAGCTCGATGCACATTCTACGTAAATCAACTTGAATCTGTCCCTGATCGTGTTGTTACAGCCTCCCACAACACACCGACGAGGCATGATGTCTCCAAGGTACGGAAAACAGTCGAAAAAACGGAAAATAACAGAGCAGATTTGACCCGATGTTTACAATGTATTTGAGAAAAAGGCGGTTGACTACCTAGGTGACGTCACAACGTGACATCATCGCTCCGAGAGCAAATAATAGAAAGGCGTATAATTCGCCAAAATTCACCCATTTAGAGTTCGGAAATCGGTTAAAAAATAAAAAAAGGTATTTTTTCTGCAACAGCAAGATACAAATTGACGCTTACATAGGTCTGGTGATAATGTTCCCCCGTTAATTAGAGGAGACGGCACAGCAACAGGATGTCAACTTCAATAGATGTATTGAATACTTGATGAATACGTACAGTGTGTATGCTACTATGTGTCTGCATGAATGACTGTGTGGAATTACCATATGTGAATACCGTGAGTTTTGTTGAGGTGCGTGTTGGATGTTTCAGCGTCCAAATCCGAGTGGGAACAAGCCAGGGGAAGTCTAAGGTCCAAGCGGGGGTCAAAGGCAGGAGAGAGGGTCTGAAAGTCCAAAGCTAGGTCAAGCATCCGGGAAGGAAAAACGGGTCCAGGAGGGAAACAGCAGTGGTGACACGAGCGCTGTGGGAAGAGCGGGAGAAACAGGGATCAGGGGAACAAAAGGCAGCAAGGAAACAGGCAACGAGCGAGATCAGGAGGTTTGTCAGAGACGTGCAGTTTACGGGTAGTAGATTAGGTTCCGACATTGATGAGTCAGCGCCGTTAGGATTAGGGTTGGGGTTAGAGTTATGGTTAGGGTTAGGGTTATACTACCGTCCTTCATCAATGTCAGGTGTGTCAGACGTGGATTGCCGCCGGCTGCGGCGTAGAGTGTTTTGCGGTCTGCCTGATGAGCGCGGGGGCGGGTCTGGTGTTCCCAGCGGAGCTTCTGCATGCTCCCGCAGCAGAGGGAAGCACGGAGTGTGTGTGTGACACATGTTGGTTACCGTCCCAAAAATGTGCGACCCTTTTTATGTTAACGGTAATACACGGTAAAAACAACAAGCGTAGATTTGATCTTAAAACAATACACTCAGTTGACAGAATTTTACTGTAATACGTTTTAAAAACATTTTATTTAACGTTCATTTGTGTAGCCCGCGGGCAGCATGGTGGTACAGGGATTAGTGCATGTGCATCACAATACGAAGGTCCTGAGTTCAATCCCGGGCTTGGGATCTTTCTGTGTGGAGTTTGCATGTTCTCCCCGTGACTGTGTGGGTTCCCTCCGGGTACTCCGGCTTCCTCCCACCTCCAAAGACATGCACCTGGGGATAGGTTGATTGGCAACACTAAATTAGCCCTAGTGTGTGAATGTGAGTGTGAATGTTGTCTGTCTATCTGTGTTGGCCCTGTGATGTGGTGGTGACTTGTCCAGGGTGTACGCCACCTTCCGCCCGAGTGCAGCTGAAATAGGCTCCAGCACCCCCGTGACCCCGAACTGGACAAGCGGTAGAAAATGGATGGATGGATGCTGTAAAAACACCACCAATTTAACCCCTAAAACCTGAAGTGAACAATTTGATGGTTAACTTGCTTAGAAATCCTACTTCAAGCAGATGTGTCCAGCATTTGTTTTTACTTCAACCCCAAAACTGGTTTTGAAATTATGACGATACAATATTGTCCACTTCCTGTGAGAAGCAGAATGAAATAATTTATCAAAATAAATAATAAATGCGAGACACTTCCCCACACTGTGCAATGAGAAGTCGTCTCTAAACTTTTTGAATTCAAGGCCTAGAGAAATGAGATTTTCTTATTTAAACGGGGATAGCAGGTCCATTCTATGTGTCATACTTGATCATTTCACGATATTGCCATATTTTTGCTGAAAGGATTTAGTAGAGAACATCCACAATAAAGTTCGCAACTTTTGGTGCTAACAGAAAAGCCCTGCCTCTACCGGAAGTCGCAGACGATGACGTCACATGTTTGATGGCTCCTCACATCCTCACATTGTTTATGATGGGAGCCTCCAACAAAAAGTGCTATTCGGACCGAGAAAACGACAATTTCCCCATTAATTTGAGCGAGGATGAAAGTATCATGTTTGAGGATATTGATAGCGACGGACTAGAAAAAAAACAAAAACGAGTTAAAATAACAAAACGCGATTATATTGGGACGGATTCAGATGTTTTTAGACACATTTACTAGGATAATTCTGGGAAATCCCTTATCTTTCTATTGTGTTGCTAGTGTTTTAGTGAGTTTAACAATACCTGATAGTCGGAGGGGTGTCTTGACGCCAATGTCTCACCGAAGTCGACGGCAGCTTTATGGACGGGGCAAGCTCAGCTGATCTCCGGTAAAAAACGACTTTTTACCACAATTTTCTCACCGAAACCTGCTGGTTGACATTCGGTCGGGATCCATGTTCGCTTGACCGCGCTCTGATCCATAGTAAAGTTTCACCTTCGGGTATTTTAAACAAGGAATCACTGTGTATTTGTGTGGCTAAAGGCTAAAGCTTCCCAATTCCATCTTTCTACTTTGACTCCTCCAATATTAATTGAACAAATTGCAAAAGATTCAGCAACACAGATGTCCAAAATACTACGTAATTATGCGGTTAAAGCAGACGACTTTTAGCTGTGTGTGTGTGCCGCGCTCATATTTCCTAACAGCCCGTGACGTCACGCGTACACGTCATCATTACGCGACGTTTTCAAGAAAAAACTCCCAGGAAATTTAAAATTGCAATAAGCGGTAGAAAATGGATGGAAGGGAATAAGCGGTAGAAAATGGATGGATGGAATTTAGTAAACTAAAAAGGCCGTATAGGCATGTGTTGCAATATTAATATTTCATCATTGATGTATAAACTATCAGACTGCGTGGTGGGTAGTAGTGGGTTTCAGTAGGCCTTTAAAGAAGGACCAAAGCCTGTGAGCATGGATGAGTAATCCATTTCCAAAATAGGAAAACAGTAGCAACAGCGTCCTTGTTTCCTCCTGTCACCTCGTGTCCTCCTTCTGCCGCGCATTATAAATGGCTGATAAAACAAAGACATCTCCGAGGTGAGCGCCGTGCCAGATTTGCTATTCAACTCACATCCATTGCTGCCAAACCGTAGTGACGCGAGTGCGCGCACGGACATACACTTCCCGACGTGCACACACACAAACACACACGTGGACAAACGTATTGTTCAAAGCTGCTGAGTCAGCGAGACTGCGATGTCTTAACATGAATCAGCCTCATGCTAGTGAACACTCCCTATTGTGCCCTCCTTCTTTCATAAAGTTCCACATGTAGTGGTCACCAGTGTGGCTTACTTTCATAATTAGGATATGTAAACCAATTTTAGTCCACTTCGTACGCAACAAATATCGGATTAACTTTGCACCTTTCATCAAGTGTGCATGTTTTAAAGGGGAACTGCATTTTTTTTTTTATTTCGCCCTTTGTTCACAATCATTATGAAAGACAAGAACACGTCTTTTTTTTTTTTTTTTTTTAGGATTTTAAAGAGGATAAAAATGTTTGGAAGATGGGAGTCACCGTTGTAGCCTTCAAAGTCCTCTAAAACAATTTCAAAACCGTCCATCAATGTTCTATATACACAATGCAAGTCTTTTTATACCTTACTTTTCCGACTATAATCTGCACTTAAAATCTTTATTTTTCCTCAAAACTCGAAAGAGCGCCTTATAACCCGGTGCGCCTAATGTACAGCAATAATTCTCGAAGCAATTTTATTTGGTACATGTCTTAATGATAAGTGTGACCAGTCGATGCCAGTCAAACATAAGAGATACGTGTAGACTGCAATATGACTCAAGTACAAAACACCAATATTTTATATGTTCCATTGAAAATATAGAACATTACACACAGCGCTCAAAAATCTATCGAAACGTTTAGTATGACTTTGGTAAGCTATGAAGCCGCACCACATGATAGATTGTTAGTGCATAAAACATACGAGTATTATTATGGTTTTTGTATAAAGTAAGACATTTTATCTGGCGTTACTCACCTTTTGGTACCTGCTGATCTGTATTTGGGATCTGCATTAATCCTAAAAAATTGCGCGTATCCGCCTTAGTCGATAAGCTTCTCTTTCTCCATCTTCTTGTTATGGGACATTCATCCTCCGCTGTTGCCATTTCTAATATAAAGCAGTGTAAAGTTCTTACTTATATCTATAAGTAAACTCTTAATGAAAGCACTAAATCATACCGGTGTAGTGAGTTTACATTATTCACCCAAGGAGCTTTAGTTATTAGAGAGTTCCGGTCGGACGGTTTTTCACGGGACACATTCGTTGTTGTTGCACTAGTGAGCCAGGGATGAGAAGATGCTGCTCTGTTACTGATTGAAGTAAAGTCTGAATGTCATTAAAACAGTTAGCTCCATCTTTTGACGCTTCTTTCACTCCCGTCCTTGCACGCTACACCGCTACAACAAAGATGACGGGGAGAAGACCTTGTCGAAGGTGAGCCACGTAAATAAGACCGCCCACAAAACGGTGCATCTTGAAGCGACTGTCAAAAAGCGGCTTTCGGAAGATTTGTAAAAAATAATCTATGCAATAATTTTGACCAAAGAACCACCCTCACATGTAATGTAGACCACAAGGGGAAGTATTATCCATTTAGAAAATAATATTAACAATATGACTCTTTTAATGCGCCATATATATGAAAAAAGAAAAAATATAGACCATTTATCGACAGGGTGCCTTATAATCTGGTGCGCCCTATGGTCTGGAAAATACGGTAATGTAGTAACTGACACATTCATAACAATATATAATATGTACAATATTTACTGAATTCTTTGGCACAGTGATGTCCATTTCCATAGCAACGCACGTGTTCTTACTTCCAGGAACAAACGCGAGTGTTTAATATTCATGGCGGATTTGGTAACAGACAACAAAGACGACTTTTTTTTTGAGGAATAAGGATTGAGGACCTTATCCGTTTGATACTGAAGGAATGGAGAATTAAGTACTGCTTCTGTAAGCGAGAAGGTTGGAGCAGACGGAAGCCGAAAGAGTGAGGTGAAAGTGAATTGAAACTGCAAATGTGGAATTTGGAGACAAGCTTTTTTTTAAATAAATGGAGTGCTTACACCAAATTAACTAGAAAAAATGTCCCTGGCCAGCTGGACCTAAAAGACCATCAAGTGAGTCATACTTTATATTGATCATGAAAAATACACTGTCGAGCTAGCTGTGCACAAACAAAACATTAAATGTGGACTAATACTTTACAGATACTGTAATATGATATTACATTTTTGTCCGTCAGTATGGATTGGAGTCTTATCGCATTGTGTTGTGCATTACAAACTTAACCATGTTTCGTTGTAATGTAGAAGCTAGTTTATCTCTCGTCGTAGTTAGCTTTTACAAATGTGCTGAAAGTTGTTACAAAATAAGTTTAAATCATTACTGTGTCTATTTGGGGGGTGGGGGGTATTTTACCTGTAGACTTCCAGGTCCCAATCCATCCATCCATCCGTCCATCCGTCCATCCGTCCATCGGACCATCCGACCATCCATCCATCCATCCATCCATAACCCAGCAGGCAGAAGGCATTGATACAACGTTGATTATACAAACCCCAAAACCAGTGAAGTTGGTAAAAGGTAAATAAAAACCGAATACTATGCGTTGCAAATCATTTTCAACCTATATTCAATTGAATAGACTGCAAAGAAAAGATACTTAACGTTTGAACTTGAAAACTCTATATTTTGCAAATATTAGCTCATTTGGAATTTGATGGCTGCAACATGTTTAGAAAAAGGTGCACAAGTGGCATAAAACAATAATTTGGAACATCCCACAGGTGAACAGGCTAATGAGGGACAGGTGGGTGCCATGATTGGGTACAAAAACAGCTTTTATGAAATGCTCAGTCATTCACAAACAAGAATGGGGTGAGGGTCACCGCTTTGTGAACAAAATCGTGAGCAAATTGTCGAACAGTTTATGAACAACATTTCTCAACAAGCTATTGCAATAAATGTAGAGATTTCTCCATCTACGGTCTGTAATATCATCAAAAGTTTCAGAGAATCTGGAGAAATAACTGCATGTAACATTTAATGGCCATTAGCTTGGATCCCTCAGGCGGTACTGTATCAAAACCGACATCAGTTTGTCAAGGATATCACCACATGGGCTCAGGAACACTCAGAAATCCACTGTCAGTAACTACAGTTTGTTGCTACGTCTGTAAGTGCAAGTTAAAACTTTACTATGCAAAGCCAAAGCCATTTATCAACAACACCCAGAAACACTGCCGGCTTTGGTGGGTACAAGGTCATCTAAGATGAACTGAATTGAAGTGTTCGGTAGTCTGTTGAGTCTACATTTCAAATTGCTTTTGGAAACTGTGGACGTCGTGTCCTCTGAAACAAAGAGGAAAAGAACCATCCGAATTGATCCAGGCGCCAAGTTCAAAAGCCAGCATCTGTGATGGTATGGGGGTGTATTAGTGCCCAAGGCACGGGTAACTTACACATATGTGAAGGCACCATCAATGCTGAAAGGTACATGCAGGTTTTGGAGCGACATATGTTGCCATCCAAGCAACGTTATCATGGACGCCCCTGCTTATTACAGCAAGACAATGCCAAGCCACATATTACAACAGTGTGGCTTCATAGTAAAAGAGTGTGGGTACTTGACTGGCCGGCCTGTAGTCCAGACCTGTTTCCCAATGAAAATGTGTGGCACATTATGAGGCCTAAAATACCACAACGGAGACGCCGGACTGTTGAACAACTTAAGCTGTACATCAAGCAAGAATGGGAAAGAATTCCACCTGAGAAGCTTCAAAAATTGATCTCCTCAGTTCCCAAACGTTTACCGAGTGTTGTTAAAAGGAAAGGCCATGTAACACAGTAGTAAAAATACCCCTGTGACAACTCTTTTGCAATGTGTTGCTGCCATTAAATTCTAACTCAATGATTATTTGCAAAAAAAAGTTTTTCAGTTGGAACATTGAATATATTGTCTTTTCAATTAAATATAAGTTGAAAACTATTTGCAAACCATTGTATTCTGTTTTTATTTACAAATTCCACCACTGGTTTTGGGTTTTGTAAAACATGTCCATGATTTTTACTGCTAGCAAACATTTCCCACCATTGTTGTGTGTGTGATTCTGACTGATGTATTCCTAATTGGGTTTTCTGCAGTTTCTCACGGCACTAGTTTGAATACTTTGTCCTCCAATGACATTTAACGAGAAAAACAATCTGCATTTGCCCGATGATAAAGTTCCCTGCGACATAGCGGAAGCCAATTATGATAAATACATAAATATATAACTGCTGTGTATGGCATCTAAAGTGAAATTAATGGTTTGTGTACAACTTGTATGTATGCAATACGGCTTTTAAAGTGATTCCACTTGTAAGGCTTTCTTCTTTTTCCGGTACGTTGTAATGAATCAAATAACCTTGAGTCACCTTGTAGCGTCTCCAGAGATAGGAAGGCTTCATCGTCATCGTCTAGATTAAAGCCATGAATCGTCTTTGTGTTGTCCGGCGCATATATCTAACCTCAGTGGCAAACACAAATTGTAGCTGGCTGACTGACACATTTTTATTTTTCTTTGTTGGGGATTATTGAAAGCAGCCCAGGAAAACAAAAATACATCAAACGCTCAGATTAAATTAGATGTGCTTAATAGTTTGTGGAAATATGGGAGACAAAGCAGTATTTATTGTAATTTACTCACCACAAAGCTTCACTGTTGGACACTTGCCATGGAATTAAATCCTGTCAGGAAAATGGTTTTCTTTTTCATGATTAAGGTAAAAATAGTGACTGCTGGATGCCGTGTGTCCCCACATTGGAGGTTTTCACCCATGGATGAATTGTGAAGACAACAAATGAAGAATACATTCCTGAGGTTTGTTCTCACTTGGCGTCGGCTGAAGGGTGCTTGTTATTATTCTTAACAGCCCTCATGGCTCGCCTCACTAATTAGCTCAAGCTCTGACAGCTTTGTTCTACCATGTAAAAAGGCAATCAAGTTTGCCGACAAAGTGTTTCTGTAGGCTGTTGTCTGTTCAGACGTTGACCCAGCAGGAATGTTTACTGTAGGCAAAGAACAGCACAAAACTTTTGATTCACATTGTATTGTACATGTTTAAAAATGGAGTTATTAGAGACGATAATACAAAACCCAAAATCACTGAAGTTGGCCCGTTGTGTAAAATGTAAATCAAAACAGAAAACAATGATTGCCAAATCATTTTCAACTTATATTTAATTTCTGGGTGTTGTCGATAAATGTCTTTAGCTTAGCATAGTAGAGCTTTAACTTGCACTTAGATGTAGAGATGAGCTGTAGTTACTGACAGTGTTTTTCTGAAGTGTTCCTGAGGCCATGTGGTGATATCTTTTCCACACTGATGTTGCTTATTGATGCAGAAACGCCTAAGTCACGGGCATTCAATGTTACGTGCAGTGATTTCTCCAGATTCTCTGAACCTTTTGATGATATTACAGAACGTAGATGGTGAAATCCCTAAATTCCTTGCAATAGCTCGTTGATAAATGTTTTTTTGACAATTTGCTCACGCATTAGTTCACAAAGTGGTGACCCTCACCCCATGCTTGTTTGTGAATGACTGAGCATTTCATGGAAGCTGCTTTTTTAATGGGACCCACCTGTTCCCAATAAGCCTGTTCACCTGTGTCATGTTCCACATAAGTGTTTGATGAGCATTCCTCAACTTTCTCAGTCTTTTTTGCCACTTGTGCGAGCTTTTTTACACATGCTGCAGGCATCAAGTTCCAAATGAGATAATATTTACAAAAAAATAATCAGTTCGAATGTTGTCCAATTATTGTTCATAGTTAATATTGTAAATCCCACTTTCTTTATTTTCATGTACAATTTGGGTGTCCCATTCAGCTAAAAAAAACCTGTAAAATTTAATTCCGTTTTTTTTTGGGGACATTGTGACTTTTGGTATTAGTTTTCCTGAAAAAAAGAAAAAGAACCCAACACACATACTGTACAACAGATGTTTACAGCTAAATGTGTACATACCATTTATACACACATACACATTGGCCCCCAAGACACATTTTTTTTCTCTCAATGTGGCCCCCAATATTTGCCCAGCTCTGTTCCAGAGGGATCTCGCGACCCAACAATGGGCTCTCTGGTTAAGAAACAAGGGTCTTAGGAACTGAGTTTTGGTAGCCATCTCTAGTAGGCGGCGGGGTAGTGTTTGTGTAATCTTGCTACAATAACACACACACCAACTCACAGGGCCTCTTTCTTTGCACTTGACCGGAGGAATAATTACTTCTCAGCTTCAGGTGCCATCGTCCTATAAATCGATTTCATTCAGACCTTTGTTATTACAGTTATGTGCCACAAGTATATTTAACCTAATCTAACTTGACAAGGTTAATTTTTGTGCACCCCGCCAAACACCAAGACAGATTGTTGACCTTTCGACACACGGTTCCATGGTCCACTTTTAATTAGGTCTCCCCTCTCAGTTCACTGCTTTTCTTTTCTAATGCAAAAATCCCGTATATTAGAAGTGATGCAGGCTGAGTGGGTTAAGTGAGCCCCGCACCCTCCTTTTTATATTAATACTGATTGCAAGCCTTCGCACATGAAAAGGTTACATCCACCTTCAATTAAATGTCTGCGGCTATATGTTAATGTAAATGTTGGAATAATAGTAGCAAGGTCAAGAGCCAGAATGTTAATGCCCTTGTGCCTAATTTACTTTGTTTCCTGAAGGGTCAGAAATGACTTCTCATAAACGCATCATTACACCTTTATTCCAGCTCCTGCCTGTGGGACAAATTAGACAGACGTCACCTTGATTGCTGCTTGCTGTTCCAGCTCCATAGGTCATTAATGCTTTTGCCACCGATGCACTTTTAAATTATATGAGTTTGCGTGTATAAAAAACGGGGCAGGTGCCACGTTCAACTCCCACAATGTTGTTAAAAAGTATATATGTATATGCGGGAGTTGAACCTACAGGCGTGCTGAGGTTTGGACTCAGGTCTATTTTTCCCACAGGAAATCATGGAAATATCATTGACATGTTCCTAGGTGTGGCAAACTATAAAACTATTTTAAAACTATTATAACTGTACAACTTTCATACACTTTTGATTACATTGTAAATGCAAATTTGAGACAAACCAAAAACAGACGCTGGCTCAGTGTTACATACTGGAGGAGTAGACGTCACAGACCACAAGGGGGCGTAGAATCTCTGTCCATCCATCAATCCATTTTCTAACGCATATTCCCTTCGGGGTCACAGGGGGCACTGGAGCCTATCTCAGCTACAATCGGGCAGAAGGCAGAGTACACCCTGGACAAGTCGCTACCTCATCGCAGGGCCAAGTAGAAGCTCTATGTTTTATATAAATATATAATGATTTTTCATATATATATATATATATATATATATATATATATATATATATATATATATATCACAATAATATAATAAACTCAAGAATGGAGTGTGACTAAATTCCAAGAGTGTGTGTGTGTGTGTGTGTGTGCGTGCGTGCGTGTGTGTGAGACTGTGTGTGGGAATTACTTGCTGAGTGTTATCGTGAGTGTTGAGCGAGAGGCAGAAGTCCTGGAGGAGAAAAGCAGGCTCGAACGTCTGTGAGACCCGCAGGTTGTCGATGGGGTAAAGCGAGGCGTCAACAGGTCCGTGTCCAAGCAGGGGTCGAGGATCAAGGGAGTCAGTCCAGAATCCAAAAGGAAGTCGAGTCATACAGCTCAATCACGGGAGACAGGAAAAGCACTGCAGGAAACACAAAGGACATAAGACGCGGGAACTGGGAAGGCACAGAGAGAGAGCAGTACGCGGGAGGGGAGCCAGAGACGGGATGCTTACGACGAGGAGTGAACTACGTTTCAGCCCAGGATTTTGAGGTCCGCTGGTCTTTATGCTGCTTGTCTTGATTAGCACCAGGTGCGCTGATTTTATATTGCCTGCAACTTTGCAGGGGCGTGTCCTGTCGCGCTTCCAGCGGAAATGTCAGCCGAGCAAGCAGCAGATGGAATGAGGGGGTTGTGCATGGGCCATGACACTCAGTGTGTCCACAATAGCAATGCTAGGTCGTAGTTAGCTCACTGCTATTAATGCACGGCTGAATTAGGCCGTCTGCGTTAACGCTTATGATAACAATATCACTCATTTTGGTTAATTTTGAGGTCATGACTTGCAAATGGGGCAGCACTGTGGTACAGGGGTTAGTGCATGTGCCTCACAATACAAAGGTCCTGGGTTCGGGATCTTTCCGTGTGGAGTTTGCATGTTCTCCCCGCGACTGAGTGCGTTCCCTCCGGGTACTCCGGCTTCCTCCCACCTCCAAAGAAATGCACCTGGGGATAGGTTGATTGGCAACAGTAAATTGGCCCTAGTGTGTGAATGTGAGTGTGAATGTTGTCTGTCTATCTGTGTTGGCCCTGAGATGAGAGGGTGACTTGTCCAGGGTGTACGCCGCCTTCCTCCTGCATGCAGCTGAGATAGGCTCCAGCAACCCCCCACAACCCTGAAAGGGACAAGCGGTAGAAAATGGATGGTTGAATGGATAGTATCCTGCCTGCACAACATGGGATCTCACATTTTGGTGACTCAGTCTATGTACTTTTTTTTAATTGAGTTTGACTGCAGACCACTGTGGGCTCAGTGCTTAAAGAGGAACTGCAGTTTTTTGGAATTTTGCCTATCATTCATAATCCTTATGTAAGACAAGCACACATATATTCTTTTAATTTGTATAATGCATTCAAACTTGTAAATAAATGCAATCAAAGTCCGCTTTCAATGGAGCTCAAGGGACTCGCTCTATTCAGCCTATACAGCACTTAGAAAAAAAACATCCAAACTCATCCATCAACGGTTTACGTAAACACTGTAAGTATATATGTAATGAAGTATTTATAAAAACATGTAATACTTACATATTTTGCTCATTTTAATCCTATGGTGGCGCATGCATTTCAAATGCATCACAACATTCGCTTTTTCCTTCGACTTACTGTACAATGTCTGCTCTCACTAGGTTGCCGACTGCTAAGATAATCATATATTCCCGTTTAGATGAACAATGACTCATAGTCATTGTGAAGAAAAAAATTAAGGGGGGAGGGTTAACCAAGAGTCTTTTGGTGTCTTTATTTGCCATTTTCGGGTTAAAATTGGATGCCAAAGTTGACCAACTTGTCAGATTTTGCCCTCATCCTTCAACTATCAAGGTGAGAGGCTTTATGTACGATCTAGAATGAACTTTCACAAGCTTCGAGAAAGTAGCTCACCAGTTAATGACGTCGATATAGCAGCACATGCTAATTAGCTTTCTCTGTGATCACGGCACCGCTATAAATAGTTGGTCTGCGTTAGCCCTAATAATAAGAATATCACTAATACTTGGTTAAAATTCAAGTCACAAACTGTAAATTGGGTATTGTTGGGGGTTTTTGGATGTTTTTTTTATTGGGTTTCATGGGCAGAATAGAGGACCTCCCATTGACTCCATTGTAAGTGGACTTTTATTTACACTTATTTACAAGTTATAATGCATTAAGAAATACATCTGTCGTCTTATCTCTCATAATAATTGTGATAGGTTAAAGTTAAGTGCAGTTCCCCTTGCCTCCTCCCTCTCTGCTCATCGCTGTTTTTGCCATCAAGAGTCTTCAATAAAAGAAAAGTCAAATGTTTATTTATCAGTTTAATTTTTTTAATGTATTTATTAAATCAAATATCTTGAAATACAATTGTTTGATGCATTTGCAAACAGCTAAAATTATGCACGAATCAAACTATAACCTGCTACCCCAAGTATGTACAACAATTTTTCTCAACAAAAGGAGATATATAAGCTCTGGAAAAAATAATGTGATTTAAAACATTTCTATGCACGTACAAAACATAAAACCTTTAGCATATCAGTATGTGGAATTAAATTATGGAATGGATTAAGCAAAGGATTTAAACAATGTACAGGTTCTTGGCCCTGCACTCTTCACCATCTACAAAACCCAAAACCTGTGAAGTTAGCACGTTGTGTAAATTGTAAATATTAATCTTTGCATAGTAGAGTTTTAACTTGCACTTACAGATGTAGCGACAAACTGTAGTTACTGACAGTGGTTGTCTGAAGTGTTACTGAGCCCATGTGGTGATATCCTTTACACACTGATCGCTTTTTGATGCAGTACCGCCTGAAGGATCAAAGATCCGTAATATCATTGCTAACGTGCAGTGATTTCTCCAGACTTTCTGAATCTTTTGGTGATATCACGGACCGTAGATGGTGAAACCCCTGAATTCCTTGCAATAGCTGGTTGAGAAATGTTGTTCATAAACTGCTGGACAATTTGCTCATGCATTTGTTCACAAAGTGGTGACCCTCACCCCATTGTTGTTTAGGAATGACTGAGCATTTCATGGAAGCTGCTTTTATACCCAATCATGGCAGCCACCTGTTCCCAATTAGCCTGTTCACCTGTGGCATGTTCCAAATAAGTGTTTGATGAGCATTACTCAACTTTCTCAGTCTTTTTTGCCACTTGTGCCAGTTTTTTTGAAACACGTTGCAGGCATCAAATTCCAAATGAGCTAATATTTGCAAAAAATAACAACATATTTCCAGTTCGAACGTTAAATATCTTGTCTTTGCAGTCTATTCAATTGAGTATAGGTCGAAAAGGATTTGCCAATCATTGAATTCTGTTTTTATTTACAAATTACACAGTGTGCCAACTTCACTGGTTTTGGGCTTTGTAATAATGTGCCTGCTTCCTGTTAAGCAGCTGTGAAGTGTTTGGTTTCTAATTGACCTGTACAATTGGAGCCGGGCTAATGGCCCATCTAATGTTCCTCAATGGGAAACATTTAAAATATATTCAGTTTCAAATCAATCACACTTAAACTCCTCGATTGTCTGCCTGTCACTTTTTTTTATTGTAATGTCCCTAAATCCTGGAGAAAGTAGAACGCGATCATCAGAAGCAGAAGCGTCCGGCGTATGAACTGTCTCGCATAATATCATGACACCATTAGCAATATCCCATTTAGCTAAGCCTTAGGGGGTAGCAAAACAAAACGCAAGCAAACTGGACTCCCACTGAATGCGATCATCAACATATCAGCAGGATGTTAATAGCATGTTTCTCCTAACAAGGATATACTGCAGGGATCACCAACCTTTTTGAAACCAAGAGCTACTTCTTGGGTACTGATTAATGCGAAGGGCTACCAGTTTGATACACACTTAAATAAATTGACAGAAATAGCCAATTTGCTCAATTTACCTTTAATAAATAAATCTATATATATAAAAAAATTGGTATTTCTGTCTGTCATTCCGTCGTACATTTTTTTCCTTTTATGGAAAGTTTTTTGTAGAGAATAAATGATGAAAAAAAACATTTAATTTAACGGTTTAAAAGAGGAGAAAACACGAAAAAAAAAAAAAGAAAATTAAATTTTGAAACATAGTTTATCTTTAATTTCGACTCTTTAAAATTCAAAATTCAACCGAAAAAAAGAAGAGAAAAACTAGTTAATTCGAATCTTTTTGAAAAACTTAAAAAAATAATTTATGGAACATCATTTGTCATTTTTCCTGATTAAGATTAATTTCAGAATTTTGATGACATGTTTTGAATAGGTTAAAATCCAATCTGCACTTTGATGAAATATATAACAAATTGGACCAAGCTATATGTCTAACAAAGACAAATCGTTATTTCTTCTAGATTTTCCAGAACAAAAATGTTAAAAGAAATTCAAAAGACTTTGACATAAGATTTAAATTTGATTCTACAGATTTTCTAGATTTGCCAGAATAATTTTTTTGAATTTTAATCATAAGTTTGAAGAAATATTTCAGAAATATTCTTAGTCGAAAAAACAGAAGCTAAAATGAAGAATTAAATTAAAATGTATTTATTATTCTTTACAATAAAAATAAAAAAATACTTGAACATTGATTAAAATTGTCAGGAAAGAAGAGGAAGGAATTTAAAAGGTAAAAAGATATATGTGTTTAAAAATCCTAAAATTATTTTTAAGGTTGTATTTTTTCTCCAAAATTTTCTTTCTGAAAGTTATAAGAAGCAATGTAAAAAAAATAAATGTATGTATTTAAACGGGCCCTGCGATGAGGTGGCGACTTGTCCAGGGTGTACCCCGCCTTCCGCCCGATTGTAGCTGAGATAGGCGCCAGCGCCCCCCGCGACCCTGAAAGGGAATAAGCGGTAGAAAATGGATGGATGGATGTATTTAAACGAGTGAAGACCAATTCTTTAGAATATTTTCTTGGATTTTCAAATTCTATTTGAGTTTTGTTTCTCTTAGAATTAAAAATGTCGAGCAAAGCGAGTCCAGCTTGCTAGTAAATAAATACAATTTAAAAAATAGAGGCAGCCCACTGGTAAGTGCTGTTATTTGAGCTATTTTTAGAACAGTCCAGCGGGCGACTCATCTGGTCCTTACGGGCTACCTGGTGCCCGCGGGCACCGTGTTGGTGACCCCTGATATACTGTAATGCCCAAACTTTTCTATTCCTGAAACTCACTAAAATGCAGACGTTTCGCGAATGAGCTTGCATGGCGTGGGTCGGTTCCATATGAGACGCCCACCAATCAATATTGTTGACAACTAATTTGTCATGTCGGGTCACTCTGATGTGTGACAGTCACGGCAATGGAGGATTTATCTTTTAATGAAATTCAGTTGAATCTAGATTAGAGGCAGAGTTTGGTATTTAAAGGGCCAGCGCCATTAAATACAATAATAATGCTTTACATTAGGCAAAGGCTGTATAATTCAATAAACAATTAACCCCGTGTTTCAATTAACCCCGGAAAGCTAAAGTATCTTTGGAACAAATAGCTTTGTTTGCCGACGGGAAAGGAAAGTAAAGTCCACGTCGCCTTTGCACAAATGATCAACATCAATACTTGTGTCAACACGACAAATTGTTTTGGATTCCAGCGAGGGGAACTCAAAAGCCAGAAGCAAAATGTTTTCACTTTGTTGGCAAGATTAATAATCGTCATGCGGCTCTTGAAGGACATCGCTGGGAGAATCCTGTTTAGCATGTTGGTATGCACATATAGGAAATCTAATCAGCCATTAAGCTAACACATTTTCCCTCCTGCTTTGCATGCAGGGAGATGTCTCAATGTCCTTTCCAATTGCAAAGCGGCTAATACAAATTCAATTAACGTCGTAATATTGCAGGGAATATTTGTAGCGTCCTGGCCTGGAGTTAATGCTCGAGACTGAGCGTGTCTGTCATGTTCCATGTGTTTGAAAAGCAGAAGATTTTAATCAATATTAATGCAAAAATGTAGAATTAAGGGATGGTTTCATGAAAGATTTCGCTGGCTGTCGGCCACGTTTTTGAATGTCCTCCTTTTTTAACTAAGGTTGGCCCAGATGGTTATGAAGATCTTCAACAGCAGGACATATGCTCCATGACAACTGTCCTGTATTTTATAGATCATAGGACACACCGGGTTATTAAAGGGGTCATAATAGGATTTATTTTTCCTACAAAACCCAAAACCAGTGAAGTTGGCACGTTGTCCATTCATCCATCCATTTCTACCGCTTATTCCCTTTGGGGTCGCGGGGGGGGCGCTGGTGCCTATCTCAGCTACAATCGGACGGAAGGCGGCCTACACCGTGGACAAGTCGTGTAAATGGTAAATACAAACAGAATACAATGATTTGCAATTCCCTTTCAACCTATATTCAATTGAATAAACTGCAAAAACAAGATACTTAACGTTCGAACAGGAAAATGTTATTTTGGAATTTGATGGCTATATGTTTCAAAAAAGCTGGCACAAATGGCAAAAAAAGACTGAGCAAGTTGAGGGATGCTCATCAAACACTTTTATGTGTCATGTTTTTGTGATCATGTTTTGTTTGGTTATGTTATGTCTGTTTTTGGACTCCTTGGGCACTCTTGTTTTGTCACCATGACAACCGTTAGTTTTACCTGTCATGTGTTCGGACTCACACACCTGTCACTAATCATGTCATTATTATTTAAGCCTGGTTTTTCAGTTGGTCGTTCTGGCGTCGTTGATTGTTTCATGCTCGGTTCACTCTGGTTATGTATCACTCTGCTTCATGCCATGTCATAATTCATGCTGCTCTGCTCTTTTCTGTCCAAGTAAGTTTTGTTTATTTACATCACGTTTAGCGAGTCTTTTGTTTCATGTCCATAGTTTTGCTCTTGTGGTAGTTTTTGTTTCTTTGCCAAGTTTGTTCTCCGCCTTGTGTTTGCACTTTTTATAGATATATTAAATCATGCATTCACCTTTACGCCATGTACCGTCACCTCTTTTTGCATCTCGGGAAAACTATCCACGCAGGAAACTGCACCAAAGCCCAAGTTACGACAATTTGGAACATCTCACAAGTGAACAGGCTAAGTGGGAATAGGTTGGTGCCATGATTGGGTATAAAGGGACGGCGTGGCGCAGTGGCAGAGTGGCAGTGCGCAACCCGAGGGGCCCTGGTTCAAATCCCACCTAGTACCAACCTCGTCACGTCCGTTGTGTCCTGAGCAAGACACTTCCCCCTTGCTCCTGATGGGTGCTGGTTGGCGCCTTGCATGGCAGCTCCTTCCATCAGTGTGTGAATGTGTGTGTGAATGGGTAAATGTGGAAGTAGTGTCAAAGCACTTTGAGTACCTTGAAGGTAGAAAAGCGCGATACAAGTACAACCCATTTATCATTTATTTATAAAAGCAGCTTCCATGAAATGCTCAGTCATTTACAAACAAAGATGGGGCGAGGGTCACCACTTTGTGAACAAATGCCTGAGCAAACTGTCGAACAGTTTAAGAACTACATTTCTCACCGAGCTATTGCAAGGAATTTAAGGATTTCACCATCTACAGTCCGTAATATCATCAAAAGTTTCAGAGAACCTGAAGAAATCACTGCATGTAAGCAATGATACGACGGACCTTCGATCCATTAGGCGATACTGCATCAAAAAGCGAAAAGGATATCACCACATGGGCTCAGGAACACTTCAGAAAACCACTGTCGGTAACTACAGTTCCCAAACGTTTACTAAGTGTTGTTAAAAGGAAAGGCCATGTAACAGTGGTAAAAATGCCCCTGTGCCAATGTGTTGCTGCCATTAAATTCAAAGTTGATAATTATTTGCAAAAAAAAAAAAGTTTCTCAGTTTGAACATTGAATATCTTGTCTTTGCAGTCTATTCAATTAAATATAGGTTGAAAAGGATTTGCAAATCATTGTATTCTGTTTGTATTTACGAATAACAAACCCCGTTTCCATATAAGTTGGGAAATTGTGTTAGATGTAAATATAAACAGAATACAATGATTTTCAAATCCCTTTCAACCCATATTCAATTGAATGCACTACAAAGACAAGATATTTGCTGTTCAAACGCAATGATGACTATGAGAAACCTGAGAGAGGACCGCATATGTGGGCAACCCCCCCAAGGGACCGAAAGCAATGGTTGTCGAGCAGGTCTAACATGATACTGTGAAAGTTCAATCCATAGTGGATCTAACACAACCGTGAGAGTCCAGTCCAAAGTGGATCCAACACAGTAGCAAGAGTCCCGTCCAAAGTGGAGCCAGCAGGAAACCATCCCACGCGGAGGCGGATCAGCAGCGCAGAGATGTCCCCATCCTGGGTCCCGACTCTGGACAGCAGTACCTCATCCATGGCCGTCGGACCGGCCCCCTTCCACAAGGGAGAGCGGGACAGAGGAGGAAAAGAAAATTATGTTTATAATCCCCTCCTCCGCCAGGCCGCGGGACAAATTCTCAAAAAGGTTGGGGAGCACTGCTTTGGACCATCAGCATTTCGTTTCCTTTGATGAAGCCAGATGGAAAATTCTGTTGGCCACAAAGGTCCTCCAAGAGTCACATGTGCCTCCGTGTCTCCCTGTCACTTGTTCTCGCCCAATCACTCAGTCTCCTGCACATTAATGCAAGATGACACACTCCGGCCACAATCCTGAAGTCTACCCCACAATACAATTTGTCATCACATTTGGGAGCCGGTGACATTCATAAGTGCCCAACTGTCAGGATCAATTCCGGTGTGATTTCAAGACATCTGGGCCATGATGCTCTCAAACATATGCTCAGACCACTGCCTCTCTCATGTATACGGTGGCAAAAGTCTTAGGTTGCCCTCTACTGAGGTCCTACAATTAAGGACGTGATAAAAATTTTAATATTACTTAGTTAGGACCCAATCTACTGAAGGGTTGTATGTATTAAAACAGCTTAAAAGCACACGCAAAGCTGACCTACTAAACTCATGCACAGTGTTGCGTTTCAGTGTTAATTTTGTTGACTGAAACTCTTTGTCTTAGTCAACGAAAAATACAAAAATAAACTAGGTTCATTTCGTCTTTGAATATTTAATGCACCACAATGGAAACAAGCCTTTTAGCTTTTCAAGATGTCAATCAATCAATCAATCAATCAATCAATCAATCAATCAATCAATCAATCAATCAATCAATCAATCAATCAATCAATCAGGTGGGTGGGACATGTTAGATCACAGTCGCATGCAGGAAACGAGTATCCAATCAGAACTACAACTAGCAAGACAGAGTGTTTGGATTTTTGACCGAGAAACCTGACAATAATGTAGAGAGGAAACGTTAAACAGTAGTAATGACGACGGCAACAACAGTCCCGACGGTTAGCAATGCCATTTTTAAATAAAATAAAAAATCTAAAAAAACGATAGCTGCACTATTTTAAACTCATGGGCTACGGCGGACTGGTGCCAGCTCTCTAGCTTTAATGCTAACATTAAAACAAGAGACATACACTAAGGCCAAAAGTTTGCACACACCTTCTCATTCAATGTGTTTTCTTTATTTTCATGACTATTTACATTGTAGATTGTCACTGAAGGCATCACAATTATGAATGAACGCATGTGGAGTTATGTACTTAACAAAAAAAAAAAAATGAAATAACTGAAAACATGTTTTATATTCTAGTTTTTTCAAAATTGTCACCATTTGCTCTGATTACTGCGTTGCACACTCTTGGCATTCTCTTGATGAGCTTCAAGAGATGGTCACATGAAATGGTGTTTATTTCACAGGTGTGCCTTATTAATCAAACAGTCAATCAATCAGCCATCCATCCATCTTCTTCAGCTTATCCGAGGTTGGGTCGCGGGGGCAGCAGCCTAAGCAGGGAAGCTCAGACTTCCCTCTCCCCAGCCACTTCGTCCAGCTCTTCCCGGGGGATCCCGAGGCCTTCCCAGGCCAGCCGGGAGACATAGTCTTCCCAACGTGTCCTGGGTTTTCCCTGTGGCCTCCTACCGGTTGGACATGCCCTAAACACCTCCCTCGGGAAGCGTTCGGGTGGCATCCTGACCAGATGCCCGAACCACCTCATCTGGCTTTTCTCGATGTGGAAGAGCCGCGGCTTTACTTTGAGTTCCTCCAGGATGACAGAGCTTCTCACCCTATCTCTAAGGGAGAGCCCCGCCACCCGGCGGAGGAAACTCATTTCGGCCGCTTGTACCCGTGATCTTGTCCTTTCGGTCATGACCCAAAGCTCATGACCATAGGTGAGGATGGGAACTTAGATCGACCGGTAAATTGAGAGCTTTGCCTTCCAGCTCAGCTCCTTCTTCACCACAATCAATCAATCAATCAATCAATGTTTATTTATATAGCCCTAAATCACAAGGGCCTCAAAGGGCTGCAAAAACCACAACGACATCCTCAGGGTTGATTAGTGGAATTTCTTGCTTTATCAATAGGGTTGGGACATCAGTTGTGTTGTGAATGAGAAATTGTGTCCAAACTTTTGGCCTTAAATGGGCAAATGCTGTGAATTATATTTGAAAGGAATGTGTCTTTTGTGTCTATAGTATACGTTTTAGATCTTTGAGTTCAACTCATGCAAAACGGGAGCGTTTATATTTTTATTCATTATGCAATTAAAGACAGCAGAGATAGAGCAAGACGGCTTACTCTACCTCTACTTTTGTTGTATGCGTAGGTGAGCTTGCCCGCCAATCCAAAATAAAACTAGTCTGTTTCTTCATATGACCATTTTACTCATATATGTTTTAACATTTGAAAACAATGCTGAATTTCAGTTTAAACAATAACAAATAATAAGGTTTAGTGTGTATTGTACTTAATGAAATAATCATGGATTGCAGGTCTTGCTGTAATTTTAGTTTTTGAGATGGTCTGCCTCCTCTCTGAGCTGCTACCTTACCGTGGTAGAGGAGTTTGCGTGTCCCAATGATCCTAGGAGCTATGTTGTCTGGGGGTTTTCATGCCCCCTGGTAGGGTCTCCCAAGACAAACAGGTCCTAGGTGAGTGATCAGACAAAGAGCAGCTCAAAGACTTCTATGGAATTACAACGAAATGAACCCAGATTTCCCTCGCCCGGACGTGGGTCACCGGGGCCCCGCTCTGGAGCCAGGCCCGGAGTTGGGGCACGATGGCGAGCGCCTGGTGGTCGGGCCTGTTCCCATGGGGCCCGGCCGGGCACAGCCCGAAGAGGCAACGTGGGTCATCCCTCCAATGGGCTCACCACTCATAGGAGGGGCCATAGAGGTCGGGTGCATTGTGAGCTGGGCGGCAGCCGAAGGCAGGGCACTTGGCGGTCCGATCCTCGGCTACAGAAGCTAGCTCTTGGGACGTGGAACGTCACCTCACTGGGGGGGAAGGAGCCTGAGCTAGTGCGCGAGGTAGAGAAGTTCGGGCTGGATATAGTCGGACTCACCTCGACGCACAGCAAGGGCTCTGGAACCAGTTCTCTCGAGAGGGACTGGACCCTCTTCCACTCTGGCGTTGCCGGCAGTGAGAGGCGACGGGCTGGGGTGGCAATTCTCGTTGCCCCCCGGCTCAAAGCCTGCACGTTGGAGTTCAACCCAGTGGACGAGAGGGTAGCTTCCCTTCGCCTTCGGGTGGGGGGACGGGTCCTGACTGTTGTTTGTGCTTACGCACCAAACAGCAGTTCAGAATACCCACCCTTTTTGGGTACACTCGAGGGAGTACTGGAAAGTGCTCCTCCGGGTGATTCCCTTGTCCTACTGGGAGACTTCAACGCTCATGTTGGCAACGACAGTGAAACCTGGAGAGGCGTGATTGGGAAGAATGGTCGCCCGGATCTAAACCCGAGTGGTGTTTTGTTATTGGACTTTTGTGCTCGTCACAGTTTGTCGATAACAAACACCATGTTCAAACATAAGGGTGTCCATATGTGCACTTGGCACCAGGACACCCTAGGCCGCAGTTCCATGATCGACTTTGTAGTTGTGTCATCGGATTTGCGGCCTTATGTTTTGGACACTCGGGTGAAGAGAGGGGCGGAGCTTTCTACCGATCACCACCTGGTGGTGAGTTGGCTGCGATGGTGGGGGAGGATGCCGGACAGACCTGGCAGGCCCAAGCGCATTGTGAGGGTCTGCTGGGAACGTCTGGCAGAGTCTCCTGTCAGAGAGAGTTTCAATTCACACCTCCGGGAGAACTTTGAACATGTCACGAGGGAGGTGCGGGACATTGAGTCCGAGTGGACCATGTTCCGAACCTCTATTGTCGAGGCGGCTGATTGGAGCTGTGGCCGCAAGGTTGTTGGTGCCTGTCGTGGCGGTAATCCCAGAACCCGTTGGTGGACACCAGCAGTGAGGGATGCCGTCAAGCTGAAGAAGGAGTCCTATCGGCTTCTTTTGGCTCATAGGACTCCGGAGGCAGTGGACGGGTACCGACGGGCCAAGCGGTGTGCAGCTTTAGCGGTCGCGGAGGCAAAAACTCGGACATGGGAAGAGTTCGGGGAAGCCATGGAAAACGACTTCCGGACGGCTTCGAAGCGATTCTGGACCACCATACGGCGCCTCAGGAAGGGGAAGCAGTGCACTATCAACACCGTGTATGGTGCGGATGGTGTTCTGCTGACTTCGACTGCGGATGTTGTGGATCGGTGGAGGGAATACTTCGAAGACCTCCTCAATCCCACCAACACGTCTTTCTTAGAGGAAGCGGTGCCTGGGGAATCTGTAGTGGACTCTCCTATTTCTGGGGTTGAGGTCGCTGAGGTAGTTAAAAAGCTCCTCGGCGGCAAGGCCCCGGGGGTGGATGAGATCCGCCCGGAGTTCCTTAAGGCTCTGGATGCTGTGGGGCTGTCTTGGTTGACAAGACTCTGCAGCATCGCGTGGACATCGGGGGCGGTACCTCTGGATTGGCAGACCGGGGTGGTGGTCCCTCTCTTTAAGAAGGGGGACCGGAGGGTGTGTTCCAACTATCGTGGGATCACACTCCTCAGCCTTCCCGGTAAGGTTTATTCAGGTGTACTGGAGAGGAGGCTTCGCCGGATAGTCGAACCTCGGATTCAGGAGGAACAGTGTGGTTTTCGTCCTGGTCGTGGAACTGTGGACCAGCTCTATACTCTCGGCAGGGTTCTTGAGGGTGCATGGGAGTTTGCCCAACCAGTCTACATGTGCTTTGTGGACTTGGAGAAGGCATTCGACCGTGTCCCTCGGGAAGTCCTGTGGGGAGTGCTCAGAGAGTATGGGGTATCGGAATGTCTTATTGTGGCAGTCCGCTCCCTGTATGATCAGTGTCAGAGCTTGGTCCGCATTGCCGGCAGTAAGTCGGACACGTTTCCAGTGAAGGTTGGACTCCGCCAAGGCTGTCCTTTGTCACCGATTCTGTTCATAACTTTTATGGACAGAATTTCTAGGCGCAGTCAAGGCGTTGAGGGGTTCCGGTTTGGTGGCCACGGGATTAGGTCTCTGCTTTTTGCAGATGATGTAGTCCTGATGGCTTCATCTGGCCGGGATCTTCAGCTCTCACTGGATCGGTTCGCAGCCGAGTGTGAAGCGACCGGAATGAGAATCAGCACCTCCAAGTCCGAGTCCATGGTTCTCGCCCGGAAAAGGGTGGAGTGCCATCTCCGGGTTGGGGAGGAGACCCTGCCCCAAGTGGAGGAGTTCAAGTACCTAGGAGTCTTGTTCACGAGTGGGGGAAGAGTGGATCGTGAGATCGACAGGCGGATCGGTGCGGCGTCTTCAGTAATGCGGACGTTGTATCGATCCGTTGTGGTGAAGAAGGAGCTGAGCCGGAAGGCAAAGCTCTCAATTTACCGGTCGATCTACGTTCCCATCCTCACCTATGGTCATGAGCTTTGGGTCATGACCGAAAGGATAAGATCACGGGTACAAGCGGCCGAAATGAGTTTCCTCCGCCGGGTGGCGGGGCTCTCCCTTAGAGATAGGGTGAGAAGCTCTGCCATCCGGGAGGAGCTCAACGTAAAGCCGCTGCTCCTCCACATCGAGAGGAGCCAGATGAGGTGGTTCGGGCATCTGGTCAGGATGCCACCCGAACGCCTCCCTAGGGATGTGTTTAGGGCACGTCCAGCTGGTAGGAGGCCACGGGGAAGACCCAGGACACGTTGGAAAGACTATGTCTCCCGGCTGGCCTGGGAACGCCTCGGGATCCCCCGGGAAGAGCTAGACGAAGTGGCTGGAGATAGGGAAGTCTGGGCTTCCCTGCTTAGGCTGCTGCCCCCGCGACCCGACCTTGGATAAGCGGAAGATGATGGATGGATGGATGGATGGATGGAGATGGTCTGCAATAATAATTACTAAAAGTGCTCTCAAGACAACTTCAAAGACGCGTTTTCCGCTGTCCTTTTTTATTTTAATTCTCAAAATGCATTGTAATTTCAGTCGAATTAAATAGTCAGGAATTTTGGAGACTAAAACTGGACTAAAACTAAATTAATTTATACACTTTCGTCAAAAGACTATGACTAAAACTACATTAGAAACAGCTGTCAAAATTAACATTGTTGCGTTTCTTTAGTGAGCTAAATAAGGAGCACAATCCATTTAACGTGCCTGTCTTCATAATATGCAGAATTAAATGCTGATGTTCTAATGCCCACAATACTGGGAGGAAGAAATGCAAATAAAAGTATTTAGCACTCTCAGTGTGTTCTACCAAGACTGAAATTGTTTCGTGGCCACTGTTTTGCACCTTTATTTAGTACGTTTAGAAAGGACATGCAACATGTGACAAAGGACATATGCTTGTCCACATAAAAGGACTGTTAAAAATAAAAATATTAGACATTGTCATATAATTTGATAATTTTATAGCTGTTAATTAACTTACGGGGCTGATTAAACATTATTAATTGATGTGTTTTGGTGTCTGTTTGTGTTTTTTTGTACATATCTTCATATATATGAAAACAAACTACTTCTTGCAATAAGCAGGGTGCATCATCAGCACGTTTAAAAAGTGGGTTCCATTGTAGATGCACCATGTGACTGCTGTTAAAATGCCCATAAAAATTGGTATATACTTTATGAAGCAAAACACTACAGGTAGGTATTTGTTTACGTTGTGATGCCGGTGAGCTATTGCAGTGTTTTTCAACCTTTTGTGAGCCAAGGCAAATTTTTTTGCGTTGAAAAAGTCTGGAGGCGGCTTCACGGTGGCAGAGGGGTTAGTGAGTCTGCCTCACAATACGAAGGTCCTGAGTAGTCAGGGTTCAATCCCGGGCTCGGGATCTTTCTGTGTGGAGTTTGCATGTTCTCCCCGTGAATGCGTGGGATCCCTCTGCGAACTCCGTCTTCCTCCCACTTCCAAAGACATGCACCTGGGGATAGGTTGATTGGCAACACTAAATTGGCCCTAGTGTGTGAATGTGAGTGTGAATGTTGTCTATCTGTGTTGGCCCTGCGATGGGGTGGCGACTTGTCCAGGGTGTACGCCGCCTTCCGCCCGATTGTAGCTGAGATAGGCACCAGCGCCCCCCGCTACCCCAAAGGGAATAAGTAGTAGAAAATGGATGGAGGATGGAAGTCTGGAGGCATACCACCAGCAGAAACTCAGTTGACGGTAAAGTCGTTGTCACAATTGTTGGATATGACTTTAAACCATAAACAAACATGCATCACTATAGCTCTTGTCTCAAAGTAGGTGTACTGTCATGACCTGTCAAATCATGCCGTGACTTATTTGGAGTTTTTTTCTGTTTTCCTGTGTGTAGTGTTTTAGTTATTGTCTTGCGCTTCAATTTTGGTGGCTTTTTCTCCTTTTTTGGTATTTCCCTGTAGCAGTTTCATGTCTTTCTTTGAGCGATATTTCCCGCACCTGCTTTGTTTTAGAAATCAAGAAAATGTCAGTTGTTTTTATCCTTCTTTGTGGGGATGTTGGTATTTGTAATGTCATGTTCAGATGTACATTGTGGATGCTGTGTTTACTCCACAGCAAGTCTTTGCTGTCATCCAGCATTCTGTTTTTTTCCTTTTGTAACCAGTTCAGCTTTAGTTTGGTTCTGTACAGCCTTCCCTAAGCTTCAGTGCCTTTTCTTAGGTGCATTCACCTTTTGTCTATTTTTGGTTTAAGCATTAGACACCTTTTTACCTGCACCCTGCCTCCCACTGTTTCCGACATCTACAAAGCAATTTAGCTACCGGCTGCCACCTTCTGATTTGGAAGAGTATTACACGGTTACTCTGCCGAGCTATAGACAGCACAGACACTCAACAACAACACATGATTTGCAGATTATAATCACTTGTTTGCAAAAAATATTTTTAACCCAAATAGGTGAAATTAGATAATCTCCCACGGCACACCAGACCATACTTGCCAACCCTCCCAATTTTCCCAGGAGACTCCCGAATTTCAGTGCCACTCCCAAAAATCTCCCGCGGTAACACATTTCTCCCGATTTCCACCCAGACAACAATATTGGGGGCGTGCCTTTAGCGTCCTTTCTCACCTGAAACCTTCACCCCTTAACATGCGAACCTGAGTCCCGTCCGCTTTTCCACCATACAAACAGCGTGCCGGCAAAGTCACATAACATCTATGGCTTTTCACACACACCCAAGTGAAATGGAAGACATACTTGGTCGATAGCTATACAGGTCACAATATGTGTGGCCGTATAAACAACTTTAACACAGTTACAAATATGCACCACACTGTGAACCCACACCAAACAAGAATGACAAACACATTTCGGGAGAACATCCGCACCGTAACACAACATAAACACAACAGAACAAATACCCAGAATCCCTTGTGGCACTAACTCTTCCGGTACGCTACAATATACACCCATCGCTACCTCCCCGCCCCGTTCAACTTCAACCCCGTCACTCCCCCTACCCCCACCCATCTCATGAATTCGGAGGTCTCAAGGTTGGCAAGTATGCACCGGACTGTATCTCACGGCACACTAGTGTGAGAAAAACACTGAGCTATTGTATCCTCCTACGGTGTGTAGTGAAGCATGTTTAGCTATTCCTCGTCCTGCAGGGATGATACGTTGCCATGGAGGGGAAGTTTAATGATTTAGAAGAAGCTAAAACACTGCCGATTGCAGATGGACATTAGCTGCTGGCTATCTAGCCATGTTATCTTCACCTTTATCGTTAGTTTTCAGACCAAAATGTGTCCGTTCTCCCTTTGCTGTCTATACCAGGTGTGTCCAAAGTGCGGCCCGAGGGCCATTTGTGGCCCCCAGCTAATTTGTTAATAGCCCCTGGCCCATTCTAAAAAATACTATAATAAAAATGTAAAACATAAAAGAGTGTAATAAAAGAGTATACAGTGACATGTAACAAGAAAATTTGCAGTGTTGACACTAATAACACAAAGTTGCCATCCAAACTGTGTTTGACCTGCTGAAGGCTCCAATTACTTCACTGGAACAATTTCACTTTCAAATATTTTGGAGGGATTATATTGCATATTTTGTGCGAAACAAAGTTTTCTTTCACAAAAATGGCATCAAACAAACAAAAAAGTATAATTTTTTTTAATAAAATCTATAATCAAGAGATCTACAGACTTAAGCGTTAAAAGTAAAAAAATATAAATATACATTTGACTTATTTTCAACACTTATTCTTTTTTTATTATGAATTATTGACCGATTTAGGGTTCCAATTACTTCACGTCAAATATTACACTTTGAAATGTTTTGGGGGAAAATGTTGCATAGTTTCTGTGTTTGCCATCTAAATAAGGGTTTTGACATAATGGCCATAAACATCAATCCATCCATCCATTTTCTACCGCTTATTCCCTTTCGGGGTCGCGGGGGGCGCTGGCGCCTATCTCAGCTACAATCGGGCGGAAGGCGGGGTACACCCTGGACAAATCGCCACCTCATCGCAGGGCCAACACAGATAGACAGACAACATTCACACTCACATTCACACACTAGGGCCAATTTAGTGTTGCCAATCAACTTATCCCCAGGTGCATGTCTATAAAAAAATAAAATTAAAACATTTTTATAAAGACAGACAGACCTGAAGTTGATCTCGAAATTCAAGCGTTTAATGAAAAAAATAATAATTTATGACTTATTTCTAACATTTTTATGACTAAGACCCTTCCGGAGACCGGGGACCCAACTTGAGGAACGCCATAAAGGTATAAAAACAACAACTATTGTATTGCTTTTAAAAAAAAGAAAAATATCAAAATGGCCCCCGCACACTTTGATTTTTCAGTCTGCGGCCCTCAGTGGAAAAAGTTTGGACACCCCTGGTCTATACACTGTGTCTTCTTGTAAGTACTCTGTGATTGTGTGCTGCCGAAAATGCTCCCCTGCTTTTAAAACCAGTAATGTCATGATATGACGACGATGCTCCGTCATGCCTGTAAAAAGAAATATGGCAAAACGGTACTTTTCAAACAGAGTATAGGGCCGTTTTTGATTCTTTAGTACCGCAATACTATAATAGTACCGGTATACCGTACAACCCTAATCTTAATTACATTGTAATTAGTTGAGTTCATGTAAGGACGTCATTAACACTGAGCCTAATCCTCAGTGCGATCACATGACAACAATGCAAGTCTACACAAAGATAATTAACCACAGTGATGCTGTGCTGGGGGTTGGACTTCTTCAACATACTGTATGTGTTAATAAACCGATTTCATGGGAAGTTGTACTTGATCAAATGTCACAGATTAAAAAAAAAAACAAAAAAAAAAACGACCACCCTTTGAGAGCGTATAGCAGTTAATAGCTGCGCGTTTATGATTTCAAAAAAGCAGCCGAGCATTTTGGTGCCTAAATTTAGTCGAGCGTGGTTATCATCAGAAGGGACTCTGATATAAACAGAAACACGGGTGCAAAGGAACACTTTTGATAAGAAGAAAAACAAAGCACCTTTTGGTGTCAAACTGTCAGCCGACAGCTCTGATGAAAGGTGTTTGTAAAAATTTCTGTTTCACCAGCTAAAATGTTGCTGTTATCGCATGACAGCTGGGATCTGGAGGGAACTTTAAAAAGTATGACGTTTTGCACAAAAAGGAATCCTTCATTCAATAAATACAACCTACTTTCAAGGAAGTCACGGCCTAATTACAAAAGCTGCAGCAGGTATTTCACATTTACCAGCAGGGGAGGACGTTATTTGTAAGCATCACATGTCCCTCATAATCCTCAGGCGGTCATTTGGAATGGTGTGAAAACGGTCCCGTAGTTCATATTGATTGATTTAGATGAACAATTTACACTGTGGTAGTTTCTGCAGGGAAGGCTAACTACCGGCGTGTTGAGACCACCGGAATCAGATATTATACTGATGCTTTTGTGTCGAAGGACAAATACGTTTCTCAGCCAGAGTTAGGATAGTAATTAGAGAGACAAATGGCTCGGGCTTATCCTGACGGTGGGAAAAAAACAATTTCAGAGTCTTAAGGAAAAATGTGCATATTATTATGAAAGCTGCATTAACTATTGTGTGCTTTTCGTGGTTGAGAATACTTTTCTGAGAATTCTGAACTGGCAGTAATGAACTTCCTCACCTGATGTTGTAAAGTGTAATTTATTGCACTTGCAAGTGAGCATATCTCACATTGCATGGAAATATGCTCGATATTACCACAGGTCAGCAGTGAATGGAAAATTAACACCTTATGTTTTGCTCTTATTTTGTCTTTTTTGCGATATTTAAGGTTCTTATTAAAGTTTCTGGTGTACTAAAACAAAGCTGAACAATTTCAAATGTGGCCTCGTCAGACCACAGAACACTTTTCCACTTTGCATCAGTCCATCTTAGATTAGCTCGGACCCAGGGAAGCCGTCTGCGTTTCTGGGTGTTGTTGATAAATGGCTTTGGCTTTGCATAGTAGAGTTTTAACTTGCACTTACAGATGTAGCGACAAACTGTACTTACTGACAGTGGTTTTCTGAAGTGTTCCTGAGCCCATGTGGTGATATCCTTTACACACTGATGTCGCTTTTTTGACACAGTACTGCCAGAAGAATCGAAGGTCACGGGCATGCTGCTTACGGGCAGTGATTTCTCCAGATTCTCTGAAGCTTTTGATGACATTGTGGATCGTAGATGGTGAAATCCCTAAATTCCTTGTTAAGAAATGTTGTTCTTAAACTGTTGGACAGTTTGCTCACGCATTTGTTCACAAAGTGGTGACCCTCGCTCCATCCTTGTTTGTGAATGACTGAGCATTTCATGGAAACTGCTTTAATACCCAATTGGGGCACCCACCTGTTCCCAATTAGCCTGTTCACCTGTGGGATGTTCCAAATAAGTGATTGATGAGCATTCCTGAACTTTTCCAGTCTTCTTTGCCACTTGTGCCAGCTTTTTGAAACATGTTGCAGGCATCAAATTCCAAATGAGCTAATATTTTCAAAAAATAACGTTTTCCAGTTTGAACGTTAAGTATGTTGTCTTTGCAGTCCATTCAATTGAATATAGGTTGAAAAGGATCATTGTATTTTGTTTTTATTTATGTGCCAACTTCACTGGTTTTGGGGTTTGTAATTTATTATACAGCAACATCCTTTTATAATGTTGTAGCTGCATGCTGAGTCAGTTAAGGGGCTAATTAAAACAAATTAATCCGTTGTGTTTTGTTGTCTGCAATATTTTTTTTTTTTAAAAAGAACCCAGAGATGTAGGGGTGCTTTATTTTTTGTTTTGTTTTACTTTTGTAGATGTTAAATTTGCAGATGATTACTGCAATATATGTTTCAAAAAGATTCATTGCTCTTCCTTTTTGCTTTTACCAGTAGCAGTTTAGAAGTCTGGAGTAAAAAAGTGAACAAGTAGGTCAACTGCATTAGTTAATTTCAGATGGTTAATCAAAGATCCATACAACATAATCTGATATGATTTCATAGTTTAAAGCATTATTTGTGTATTTTTTATGATAAATAAGTGCTAAAAATATTTTTGCTTGCGCGCTTTGCACGCTCACATGAATTATGTGTGCCCCAAGTGTGCCCCAGTACAGTATTAGGTCTAGTGACGCCCTTGGTATGAATAGCATGTGCAATGTTAGTAGATCACACGCAACACGACCACCAAAGCACATGCTACTTTATAGATTGCACATGCTGTTTAGCATGAAGTATTTGGATATTAGTAAATCAGGTCCTTAGTTTGTAAGAAAAAGCAGGGGTTATTAACTGAGGAAGAATATACACCATGACTGTATGGAAAGCACCATGACAACCATGAATCTAAGACCAGCTTTAATGCAAGAAGAGGACATCTGTTTTTTTGATTGCAGTAAAAAACGTCAAAGAAAGGTGATCCCAAAAGCACGGTATCAAGAACAGAGCAACAGTGGACTGCTGCTCAAAAATGTTGAATTCCAAAATACTGCAGTAAATCAGATCTCACAATTTCAAAAACATAAAGTTTAATAGTCAAAACAACAAAAGTACACAAAACAAAAAAAGCTACGAGCTTGAGAAATGTCGTGGAACTCACCCCACCGGACATGTGAGGACTGGACAAAGACTAGACAGCGAAGTGAGAACTGGACGCACAAACTAATTAGATGAATCCACCTGGACTAGAAACACAAATGTGGGAGAGCTGATTGGAGGAAACAAGAGCCAGGCAAGACGTAGGTGCAACTCAGGACACAAACACATGGAGAAAAAAACACAGGTCAACCAGAAATAGATTGTGGAATTACCTTCCCCACCAGGGACGGATTCCAGACACACCGTAGTCCAAAAACAAAAACAAAAAAGCAAAAACTTAAAAAAATAAATACCCTATGGTTCGAATTATAAGTCGCTCCGGAGTATAATTCGCACCGGCGAAAAATTGGTTATTAACTGTTGAAACTAGCTTTTTAAACACATACTAATGAGAGGGACAAGCGGTAGAAAATGGATGTATGTATGTTTTTGCATTCAGCATTTAATATTTCCAAGGTGTTTGACTTTACAGAGATGGAATTAAAATATCTAGCTGATGTAATCAATTATTTCTACGCATGTGCCACTCTTCTTAACGTGATACCTCGGTAGCACAGTAGATGGCACACTTTGGGATCAGTACAGATGGCCACCGATTTCGGTACTTTTTTGACACTGACCGAATTCCGACGATCCTACCGAGCACCGATTCACGTACAATCCAAGGGTGCCATTGTACGACTTACCCCAGATCCCAAACCTGTTGGCTGCAATTTGTAGTAGCATGGGAGTTGTAGTAATTTAAACACAAACAGTTTATTGTGTCCTTCCAGAGGAGCGGAAGCAAATAAACTCGGTCCTGCCATTCAAGATGTGTGAAGCCTGCTGAACGGCAACACCATGGAACGTCTGGAGCTTTGCCGTCCTTAAATACCCACCGGTGGGCGTCTGTGGCGGCGCTTGCTTGACGTGACTCGTAGAAAAAGACGACAGTTTTGCATCGCAGAAAGACAACTTTAAGTTAGTATTTGTGGCGGGCAAAACCACAGCAGTAAAAACATCCTAGGTGGGCGCTGAACACACACGCACACACACACACGCACACGCACACGCACACGCACACGCACCCACACACTGCTGTTATTTGTACCTTCTTGAGACCTACCAAAAAAGTCTACCTCTTTAGGACCACCCTGTCTAGATATATAAAGTGTTGCATTCACAACATTAGTGTCACAGTTTGTTTGTGTTGAACCCCAAGATGCAGAGACGGAGGCAGGCATAGAATATGAAAACATGATTTAATTAAAACTAAACAAGAACAAACAAAATCAATCAATCAATCAATGTTTACTTATATAGCCCTAAATCACTAGTGTCTCAAAGGGCTGCACAAACCACATACTGATGATACTGATGACTATGAGAACATATGAGAACATGATACTGTGAAAGATCAATCCATAATGGATCCAACACAGTCGCGAGAGTCCAGTCCAAAGCGGATCCAACACAGCAGCGAGAGTCCCGTTCACAGCGGAGCCAGCAGGAAACCATCCCAAGCGGAGGCTGATCAGCAGCGCAGAGATGTCCCCAGCCGATACACAGGCGAGCAGTACATGGCCACCGGATCGGACCGGACCCCCTCCACAGGGGAGAGTGGGACATAGAAGAAAAAGAAAAGAAACGGCAGATCAACTGGTCTAAAAAGGGAGTCTATTTAAAGGCTAGAGTATACAAATGAGTTTTAAGGTGAGACTTAAATGCTTCTACTGAGGTGGAATCTCGAACTGTTACCGGGAGGGCATTCCAGAGTACTGGAGCCCGAAATGAAAAAGCTCTACAGCCCGCAGACTTTTTTTGGGCTTTGGGGATCACTAATAAGCCGGAGTCCTTTGAACGCAGATTTCTTGCCGGGACATATGGTACAATACAATCGGCAAGATAGGATGGAGCTAGACCGTGTAGTATTTTATACGTAAGTAGTAAAACCTTAAAGTCACATCTTAAGTGCACAGGAAGCCAGTGCAGATGAGCCAGTACAGGCGTAATGTGATCAAACTTTCTTGTTCTTGTCAAAAGTCTAGCAGCCGCATTTTGTACCAACTGTAATCTTTTAATGCTAGACATGGGGAGACCCGAAAATAATACGTTACAGTAGTCGAGGCGAGACGTAACAAACGCATGGATAATGATCTCAGCGTCTTTAGTGGACAGAATGGAGCGAATTTTAGCGATATTGCGGAGATGAAAGAAGGCCGTTTTAGTAACGCTTTTAATGTGTGCCTCAAAGGAGAGAGTTGGGTCGAAGATAATACCCAGATTCTTTACCGTGTCGCCTTGTTTAATTGTTTGGTTGTCAAATGTTAGAGTTGTATTATTAAATAGAGTTCGGTGTCTAGCAGGACCGATAATCAGCATTTCCGTTTTTTTGGCGTTGAGTTGCAAAAAGTTAGCGGACATCCATTGTTTAATTTCATTAAGACACGCCTCCAGCTGACTACAATCCGGCGTGTTGGTCAGCTTTAGGGGCATGTAGAGTTGGGTGTCATCAGCATAACAGTGAAAGCTAACACCGTATTTGCGTATGATGTCACCTAGCGGCAGCATGTAGATGCTGAAGAGTGCAGGGCCAAGGACCGAACCCTGGGGAACTCCACACGTTACCTTAACGTAGTCCGAGGTCACATTGTTATGGGAGACACACTGCATCCTATCAGTAAGATAAGAGTTAAACCAAGACAGGGCTAAGTCTGACATACCAATTCGTGTTTTGATACGTTCTAATAAAATATTATGATCGACAGTATCGAAAGCAGCGCTAAGATCGAGGAGCAGCAACATAGATGACGCATCAGAATCCATCGTTAGCAATAGATCATTAGTCATTTTTGCGAGGGCTGTCTCCGTCGAGTGATTTGCCCTGAAACCGGATTGAAAGGTTTCACATAGATTGTTAGACGCTAAGTGTTCATTTAACTGCTCCGCAACAATTTTTTTGAGGATTTTTGAAATAAAGGGAAGGTGAGACACCGGTCGGTAGTTTACCATGAGGTCAGGATCGAGGTTAGGTCTTTTAAGAAGAGGATGAATAACCGCTTTTTTGAATGCTAGGGGAACAGTGCCCGAGGAGAGTGATAAGTTTATAATATTTAGCACTGATGGACCTAATAATACAAAGAGCTCCTTGATCAGTTTCCCAGGAAGAGGGTCAAGTAAACATGTTGTTTGTTTTATTCCATTTACACGTTGTAACAATTCCTCTAATGTTATTTCCTCAAAACGAGAGAAACTATTTTGGAGGGCAGTATCCGCCGTATATACAATCGTGTCAGTGTTAATAGAACCCCGTTGTAGCTGGGACGCATTGTCTTTAATCTCCTTTCTAATGACTTCAATTTTCTTACTAAAGAATTGCATAAAGTCATCAGCTGAGTGGGTGGAGCTACTGGAAGGAGTCCCTTGTTGGGTTAGCGATGCTACCGTACTAAACAAAAATTTAGGATCGTTTTTATTACGGTGGATGAGATTTGAGTAATAATTAGCTTTAGCTAAGGTAAGCATGCGTTTATAAGTTATTAAACCATCACTCCATGCTTGATGGTGCACCTCAAGTTTAGTCGTGCGCCATTTGCGTTCCAGCTTTCTGCATAATAATTTCTGAGCTCTAGTTTCTTCTGTAAACCACGGGGTGCGCATTTTGGAGCCTTTTTTAACTTTAGCGGTGCTATGTTATCAATGGTTTCGCGCAGGGCGTCGTTAAAGTTGTTAGTGAGGTTATCAATAGAGCCCACATATTTTGGGAATGGTGCCATTACCGACGGCAGTAGGTCAGCAAGAGTTGTCGTTGTGGCCGTATTAATGTTGCGGCTGCTATAGCAGTTATTATTATTATTAGTTTGACGAACATGCGTCTGAACCTCGAATTTTATAAGGTAATGATCGGACAGTACTTTAGTATATGGGAGTATCGTAACTTTGGAAGCGGTGATACCCCTGACAAGCACTAGGTCTATCGTATTACCGTTGCGATGCGTGGGTTCATTTATTATTTGTGTGAGACCACATCTATCAATTATAGTCTGGAGCGCTACGCATGGTGGGTCCGATGGGGTATTCATATGGATATTAAAGTCCCCCATTATGATTATATTATCGGCGTGTGTCACTAGATCAGCAACGAACTCTGAAAATTCATTGATAACGTGCTTTTTTTTTTTTTTTTGCAAGATGGCGGCGCCCGGACGGGCTGCGACACTGCGGTGCTCTTGCTAAAGATGGAACATTTGGCGGAAATGCCGGACAGTTCTGCAGACTTCATGGCTGGCTCGCATCGTGGTCACTCCGTGATCACGTACGACCGCCAGACACTTCTGGATATGGACATATCGGGCCGTTTTGGACTGATAGACGCGGGCGTGCTAAACATGCTAACTAGCATGGGAATACGTCGGCGGCTACATCCAGCGGCCTGTGAAGCAGCGTAGTCTAGTAGCAGCGGGGGTGGGCGGAATAACAAACTAAGGGAGCTAGCACTGGGAGCTAGAAAACAAAAAGGAACTTTAGCATGGAAGCTAGTGGATAGCAAACAGAAAAACTGGAAATAACTAATGCCAACAGAAACAGCTTACCGCTACGACGACCAGGACAAAATGTAGCATGACAGGTAGTAGCTGTAACAAAACGACACGACAGGTAGAACGACAAGACTGATATGTGGCAACGACAATACAATGATCCAGCAACTGACACAAGACAAAGCAGGTACAAATAGGAGCAGGCTGATTGGCAACTGGTGTGGCCAGGTGGCAATCAGCCGCAGCTGAGGAGGAACACAGCACTCAGGGACAGGAAGCTGACAAAATAAGAGCACTAGACAGGAACTAAAGACAGGAGATACTAAACAGAGGAAACAGACAAATGCAGAGGAAAAAACTAAAACATAGACAAACTGTCAGGGGAAAGCCTGACAATTAGTAATATATACATACTGTGCAAATCTGAAAAAGCTTTTAGTTATTTTTTTGTGGGAGGGGAATTTTTTGTGTTTGTGATAAGGTGGCGACTTGTCCAGGGTGTACTCCGCCTTCCCCCCGATTGTAGCTGAGATAGGCTGCAGCGCCCCCCGTGACCCCAAAGGGAATAAGCGGTAGTAAAAATGGATGGATGGATGGATTCATTTTTTGTGTGTAATTTGTTTTTAATATTCATTATTTACATAAAGTTATTACAGTATGTTTCTATATACTTTTTTTTTTTAAATAATTTTGGCCAAAGGGAGCGCATTTACATTTTTATGTGTTGACCAGATGCAATGGTTTTCCGTAATGGGGCCATGATTTATGTCCTAACTTGTTTACCGGTCCTCATATGGAAGGTACTTTTCCTTATTGATGCCTCAAGAATGGTAGCAACACACACACACACACACACACACACACACACACACACACACACACACACACACACACGCACACGCACACGCACACGCACACACACACACACACACACATACACACACACACACACGTCTCATTCAACTCCTTCTAACCATTCTCTTGCTGGCGTTTGACACAGATCCCAATGTAGCTGCCTAGGATTGATTGATTGATTGATTGATTGAAACTTTTATTAGTAGATTGCACAGTTCAGTAGATATTCCGTACAATTGACCACTAACTGGTAACACCCGAATAAGTTTTTCAACTTGTTTAAGTCGGGGGTCCACGTTAATCAATTAACGGTAAGGATATGCCTGTAATATGATTATTTGATTTTGCACTTCCAGAATGAGCATGTCCTCATCCATTTATGTCAACGAGGTGAAATTACGTCTAAAAACCTTTGACAAGTTGACTTTAGGCCCCCGCTGCCATTTGGAGGTTTCAAAGTGTCTCCGTGGTCTCCTACTGATCAGACCCGCCCTAAAGACGTTCGGGGAGCATTCTGACGAGATGCCTGAACTACCTAAGACATGAACTACCTAAGACAGATCTGGGCAAAATACGGCCCGCAGGCCACTTGCGGGTCATTAAGATTTACACGTTCTTCATACTTTTTTTTAGACCTTTAACATCAAAACTTTAGCCGCCGTGATGTTCTATTGTTGTTGTTGTTTTTGTTGTTATTGTTGTGTTTGCTGTTGTTGTTTTTGTCTCTCTGTCTAATCCCCCTCTTGTCCCGAAATTTCCCTCTCTGTCTTCCTTTTTTTCTCTTTCTATCCCCTCCTGCTCCGGCCCGGCTGCACCAAATGATAATATAAATACATTTAATAAAGTCAAATTCAAATAAGGCTTCTCTTTTGTAGAGTAAATCTGAAAAGCCGATATGGGCATCTCCATCAACCATATGATTTGCCTGAGTTGCTGGACAAGACAAAAAAAAACTGTAGCCGCCATTATGATGTGCAGTGCTGTTTTTAAATAACCGTTAAGTTTTGACCTGTAGAAAGTATTTCAATGCGCTTTCGAGTGTTATAGGAGTTATTTCGGTAATCCACGTCACAGGAGCTTAGACCAGGAACAAAGAAGAGTGGGTGAGGTTACCGTATTTTTCGGAGTATAAGTCGCACCTGCTGAAAATGCATAATAAAGAAGGAAAAAAACATATATACGTCGCATTGGAGTATAAGTCGCATTTTCGGGGGAAATTTATTTGATAAAACCCAACACCAAGAATAGACATTTGAAAGGCAATTTAAAATAAATAAAGAATAGTGAACAACAGGCTAAATAAGTGTACGTTATATGACGCATAAATAACCAACGGAGAACACGCTTGGTATGTTAACGTAACATGTTATGGTGAGTGTGAGTGTGAATTATACTTATATAGCGCTTTTTCTCTATTGACTCAAAGCGCTTTACATTGTGAAACCTAATATCTAAATTCTACATTTAAACCAGTGAGGGTGGCACTGGGAGCAGGTGGGTAAAGTGTCTGGCCCAAGGACACAACGGCAGTGACTAGGATGGCGGAAGCGGGAATCGAACCTGCAATCCTCAAGTTGCTGACACGGCCGCTCTACCAACCGAGCTATACCGCCGGTAAGAGTCATTCAAACAACTATAACATATAGAACATGCTATACGTTTACCAAACATTCTGTCACTCCTAATCGCTAAATCCCATGACAAAATTGACATACCTTCTGGAAAGCAAAGTAGCAAATCACAGAAAATTGTTCGCTGAATTTTATAGTATAAGTCGCACCTGCCGAAAATGCATGTTAAAGAAGGAAAAAAACAGATATAAGTCGCACTTGCGGAAATGTATTTGATAAAACACAACACCAAGAATAGGCAATTTAAAATAAATAAAGAATAGTGAACAACAGGCTGAATAAGTGTACGTTATATGAAGCATAAATAACCAACGGAGAACTTGCCTGTTATGTTAACATAACATATTATGGTAAGAGTCATTCCAATAACTATAACATAGAACACGCTATACGTTTACCAAACAATCTGTCACTCCTAATCGCTAAATCCCATGAAATCTTATACGTCTAGTCTCTTACGTGAATGAGCTAAATAATATTATTTGATATTTTACGGTAATGTGTTAATAATTTCACACATAAGTCGCTCCTGAGAATAAGTCGTACCCCTGGCCAAACTATGAAAAAAACTGCGACTTATAGTTCGAAAAATACAGTAGTTTTCAGATCAGCCAGCCCGTAACGCATGTGTCAGGAACAGATGCAAAAGCACATTTTTACAACAAATTTTTTGCATAAGAATGAAAGTATATCAAATTGTAGGTGTTTATTAAACGTTGCGTTCATATTTTGCTGTTTGTTACATTTTTGTTGTGTTTTGGTTGATTGTAAAAGACACACAACTATTGAGGAGCTGGTCATATGTTGTTAATATTTAGTGTTTTATTGATCATAGTAATATTGTAAATCCCATTCTTTTTATTTTCATATACATTTTGGGTGTCCCATTCAGTAAAAAGCTTTAAAATTCCATTCTGTTTTTTGAGGTGGTCTGTCATAACTTTTTTCAGATTCTATCGGACTTCGTGACTTTTGGTATTAGTGTTCCTGAAAAAAAGGGACCCAAACACACATACTGTACAGCAGATTTTCATGTATATATACGTTATACACACATACAAATTGGCCCTCCAAGACACATTTTTTCTCACAATGTGGCCCCCCAAGTCAAAATATTTGCCCAGCTGTGACCTAACACATGCAAAAGTGAAACCTCAACATACCATTGTCTGATGACACAAATACATGCTGTGTTTGTTGCTACCACAATAATTGAACCATTTTGCGTATGTGCAAAGCGGATATAGGTTGTGTTATACATTTCTAATTGGATTCAAAAAATGTTTTTTTTCATGACATCCTATCTTATTACTGACTGATATAAATGAGAAAAAAAACATCCTTCAAATCTTGACAGTTGGCACTTTTGCATTCTTTTTGAATGACCAAGTGTCTCTAAACTTCACTCCAACACCTTTTGAAAGGTCGGCAGCTCATTAGTAAGAAGCTCTCTTCCCTAAGACACCAAACCATCAATCAATCCATTTGTGTTTGCCTGTGTCGGTCCTACTTCCTGCCAGTTGTCTGGTTTTCTTCTTATTATTGTTGCCATCATCCAAGGACAAAATGCTTTCTACCCCGTTTGTTTGGCTTCATGTCTGCTTCCAATTTCCAAAAATGGCCTTTTGTTTGTCGTTTCTATTGAAGTTCATTTGTTGAGCGTTATGTGGGCTTGCGAAAGTATGCAGTCCTTGATAGCTCTGTGGCAATTCTTGTCATTTGTCGATTCAAGTCTGAAAATAGTCATTGAACATGTAATTCTGTGCAGAGAGAGTACTTTATTTTACCGTATTTTCCGGACCCTAGGGCGCACCGGATTATGAGGCGCACTGCCGATGAGCGGGTCTATTTTCATACAAAAAGTGCACCATATTATTATAGTTATTTGTTCTAAATGTTAATAAAACACTTCCTTGTGGTTTACATAACATGTAATGGTTCTTTGGTCAAAATATTGCATGGATAATCTTTTACAGATCATCTTCAAGTCGCTTTCTGACAGTCGCTTCAGGATGCACTATTTTGTGGGCGGTCTTATTTACGTGGCTCACCTTCGACATCTACTTCTCCCCGTCATCTTTGTTGTAGCGGTGTAGCGTGCAAGGACGGGAGTGGAAGAAGTGTCGAAAGATGGAGCTAACTGTTTTAATGACATTTAGACTTTACTTCGATCAATAATGGAGCAGCATCTTCTCATCCGGAAGCAACAGCAAGGCCGGAAATGTGTCCCGTGAAAAACCGTCCGACTGGAACGCTCTAATAACTAAAGTTCCTTGGGTGAAAAATTTAAACTCACTACACCAGTATGATTTACCGCTTTCATGGCGAGTTCACTGACTTATATAAGTAGGAACTTTACACTATTTTATATTAGAAATGGCAACAGTGGTTGGATGAATGTCCCATAACAAAAAGATAGAGAAAAAGAAGAAGCTTATCAACTACGTTGTCGGCACGGACTACAAAGGTGGGTGCGCGCAATTTTTCAGGACTTACACTGATCCCAAATACAGATCAGCAAGTACCTGAAGGTAAGAAAAGTTGTTTTTGCATGATACTGCAAAACAAACCCTTATACACACACCATAGTAATACTCGTATGTTTAATGCTCCGACAATCCATCTAGCGGTGCAGCTTCATAGTTTAACAAAGTCGGACAAAAACATTCTAATAGATATTTGAGTCCCGTGTAATGTAATGTTCTATATATTTTCAATGGCATATATAAAGTGAAGTGAAGTGAATCATATTTATATAGCGCTTTTCTCAAGTGACTCAAAGCGCTTTACATAGTGACACCCAATATCTAAATTACATTTAAGCCAGTGTGGGTGGCACTGGGAGCAGGTGGGTAAAGTGTCTTGCACAAAGACACAACGGCAGTAACTAGGATGGCACAAGTGGGAATCGAACCTGCAACCCTCAAGTTGCTGACACAGCCACTCTACCAACAGAGCTATGCCGCTATGTTGGTGTTGTTTACTCAAGTCATACTGCCATCATATTGCAGTCTACATGTGTCTCTTACGTTTGACAGCCATTTACTGCTCACACTTATCATTAAACCATGTACCAAATAAAATCAAAAGCAAAACCAGAATTATTCGGTACATTAGGCGCACTGGGTTATAAGGCGCACTGTCGAGTTTTGAGGAAAAAAAAGGATTTTAAGTGTGCATTATAGTCTGGAAAATACTGTACTTCTATTTTTTTGTCGTGTGGAATGTTAGAAAAGACTTTATCAAGTGAGAATACACTTACATACTATTAAATACTATCAAAGTGGAGTGGTAGTTTGTTTTAGGCAACACCGTGTGGGCTAAATAATTCGATTAAAGGTCTACTAAATGAGATTTTCTTATTCAAACGGGGATAGCAGGTCCATTCTATGTGTCATACTTGATCATTTCGCGATATTGCCATATTTTTGCTGAAAGGATTTAGTAGAGAACATCGACGATAAAGTTCGCAACTTTTGGTCGCTAACAAAAAAGCCCTGCCTTTACTGAAAGTCGCAAACGATGACGTCACCCGTTGATGGCTCCTCACATCCTCACCTTGTTTTTAATGGGAGCCTCCAACAAAAAGAGCTATTCGGACCGAGAAAATGACAATTTCCCCATTAATTTGAGCGAGGATGAAAGATTTGTGTTTGAGGATATTGATAGCGAAGGACTAGAAAAAAAAAACGCGATTGCATTGGGACAGATTCAGATATTTTAAGACACATTTACTAGGATAATTCTGGGAAATCCCTTATCTTTCTATTGTGTTGCTAGTGTTTTAGGGAGTTTAACAGTACCTGATAGTCGGAGGTGTGTCTCCACGGGTGTGTTGACGCCGATGTCTCAGGGAAGTCGCGACAGCAGCTTTATGGACAGCGCAACCTCAGCTGATCTCCGGTAAGAAGCAGCTTTTTACCCCAATTTTCTCACCGAAACCTGCTGGTTGACATTCGGTCAGGATCCATGTTCGCTTGACCGCTCTGATCCATAGGAAAGCTTCACCTCCGGGAATTTTCAACGAGGAATCACCGTGTGTTTGTGTGGCTAAAGGCTAAAGCTTCCCAACTCCATCTTTCTACTTTGACTTCTCCAATATTAATTAAACAAATTGCAAACGATTCAGCAACACAGATCTCCAAAATACTGTGTAATTATGCGGTTAAAGCAGACGACTTTTAGCTGTGTGTGTGCGCAGCGCTCATATTTCCTAATAGTCCGTGACGTCACGCGTACACGTCATCATTACGCAACGTTTTCAAGAACAAACTCCCGGGAAATTTAAAATTGCAATTTAGTAAACTAAAAAGGCATTATTGGCATGTGTTGCAATGTTAATATTTCATCATTGATATATAAACTATCAGACTGTGTGGTCGGTAGTAGTGGGTTTCAGTAGGCCTTTAAGTTCATGACACAGCAAGTTGCATGATGCGGACACGTTTGTTACTGGGTACTTTGTAATGCGCTTCTGCCCTGGAAACTTTGTACTTGTAAGTCATATGCGACTGTATGAATTATTACACTTTGATGAATAATGACTTCCTGCCAACTCCCACACGACGGCAAGCTAAATAGTAACATAATTGTAACTTAGTAAAAAAAGTAATTTGATTACCCGTTATCAGGAAGAAGTCACAGCTGATGACGTCGAGATGTCAACGCCCTGTTTATTGTTTAACGTTCCACTGGCACCGTCAGCAAGAAGTCTTTTTCATGGACTTTTTAATGGAAACGACTGCAGTATGGGCTTTTCTATTCATTTATTCTGCCAGCTTCTCCCCATCCCCCTGTATCACAGATTTGATGCAGTGTGACACCTTTAAGCTATTTTTATCTCCTCTCTCGCGTTAAGAAATTACAAGTGATATATACTGTACTGTAGAAAAGTCGACACCGGGCTGAACTTGATATAGCTCATAAGACGGTCTAAGCCTGCGTATTGAGTTTTGTTCCTCTGTGACCTGTACATCACAGTAATGGACTATTGAAGTCTGTGCACTCAAACTATGGAGGCCTCAACTACCCAACAGTTTAATGGTTTTGGCCGCTTGCTTAATTATAGGACAGTGTTCCCCGGCGTGATGTGGGCAATCGTACGTCTTCCGCCTGATCAATACAATTGTGTGGGGATGGTAGACAGTGTCAATAAGTATCAGTTCAGATATCCATTTGTTTAGACTGCCATGAAAGTAATACATGGTCTTGATATAGCAGGGATGAAAGTTCTAATAAAACTTGACACTCCGGAGGGTTGATTGATTCAACTTTTCAAAGCATACTTCCTCTCTCGCCTTTTGGAAATAACTGTTTATCGAGCCTCGGGTAAGTAAACCTGACGGGTGATTAATGAACCAACTTTCAGTTACATCTGGTATCTCCTAATCAGATCAACTCTTTTGGCTTTTGGAGGGGAAAAAGAAAAGCAATAAAGAAAAAAGGCAGAGTAGCAAGCAGCGGTTTGTCTTCATATGCATCTCAAAGTATGAGTACCGTATTTTTCGGACCATAGGGCGCACCGAATTAAAAGGTGCACTGCTGATGAGCGGTTCTATTCAGGTTTATTTCCATACAAAAGGCACACCGGATTATAAGGCGCGTTATAGGCAAGGGCGTAGAATTGGGTAGGGACGCTAGGGACACGACCCTACCAATATCCAGCCGCTACTTTGTAGTCACTATCAATACAAGCGCTGCCCGTAATGTTTAGTCAACGATTATGGCACAGAAAGGGTTAAATGTCGGTCTCTGCTAGAAGTCCCGCCTCTAACCTAAATATCGCTCCGTGATTGTTTGCCGCTTTCATGCTAACTTACGTGTGATTGGCTGTCCCCGCTGTCACTCCTCACTGTGGAAAAAACAGTCCCACCTATCCAGACGTTAGCTCCAAATTAGCACTGCATCTCGTCTTTTCCTCCGCTTTTTTTCCAGGTGAAAGTCAATGCTCAATTGTTAACCCTCCCCGTAGGTGAAAGTTAACCCTAAACATGTGAATTCAACTACTTTAGTCCGTTTTTTAACATCGTAAAAACATCCGCTGTCTTTTTCTACGGACTGCAACAGTCCGTTGTCATGGATACATGACAACAACTTCCATTCAAACCAGTCATACGTGCCTGAGGCGGAGTGATAGCCTACGCTGTGATAAGGCTTTAGAATAGTAGCCGTGCTCAATATTTAAAGCACGGTTAACAGCCAATCAGATCGCCGGATTTCACCTTTCCGTTTTATTTTTTGAATTTTTTTTAGTTTCATGTAACATATTTACAGTACAAAAGCAGCAATAGAAAGAAATAGATGAAGGGAAAAATTGTGAGTGATTTAAACACAAGTTGGGGAAAAGATTATTACAGTTCATTTATGTTTATTTACAATGTTGTATTGTATGAATGTATTTCTGATGTTGTTGATGGACAGTAGGCTATGTTCATTGACAGTATGATGCACAGTTGCACTACAGCCCTACACTAAAGAGTAAAGATGAGAACTCTTCCAAGTTGTCTCCTTTGCTTTCATTTTAGTTACTTTACCCTATAACATCTGCATGACGTGAAAGTATGATTGCTAATGTAAAAACAAAAAAAGTAAACTTTCAGAGTGCTGCCTTGGAGCACTTTTGTGTCCCCACCAATCTCAAAATCAAACCTACTCCCTTGGTTATAGGGGTCATATTTTATGACTTTTTTCTAAATGCAAAATACTTCCTTGTGGTCTACATCACATGTGATGGTGGTTCTTTGGCCAAAATGTTGCATAGATTATGTTTTACGGATCATCAAGTCACTTTCTGACAGTCGCTTCAGGATGCACCAATTTGTGGGCGGTCTATTTACGTGGCTCACCTTTGACAGCGTCTTCTCCCCGTCATCTTTGTTGTAGCGGTGTAGCGTGCAAGGATGGGAGTGGAAGAAGTGTCAAAAGATGGAGCTAACTGTTTTAATGACATTCAGACTTTGCTTCAATCAATAACGGAGAAGCATCTCCTCATCTGTGGCGCACTAGTGCAACAACGCTGAAAATCTGTCCCGTGAAAAACCATCCGACCGGAACCCTCTAATAACTAAAGTTCCATGGGTGAGTTGTGTAAACTCACTACAGTTTTTAACGCTTTGAGAGTGAGTCTACTGACAGATATAAGTAAGAACTTTACACTACTTTATATTAGAAATGGCAACAGTGGAAGATGAATATCCATAAGAAGGTAGAGAAAGGAAGAAGCTTATCGACTACAGTGTCGCCACAGACTACAGCGGCGGACCCGCACACATTTTCAGCTTGGTTATGTTTGGGTTTTCCTGTGTTTTTGTTTTTAGAATCACTTCCTTTCCTGGTGCTCTTGTTTTGTCAGTGTTTACTGTTTGGTCTCTGTGTTTTCAAGCAGCTTTACTTTCTGTTCCATGTCCTTTCACCACACCTGTTCCTCATTTAATTAGTTCTATTTAGTTGCGCCTGGGTTCCTCATTCACTGCTAGATCATTTTTATTTTGAGACTGATGCTGAGTGTGCAGTTTTTGTTTGATCCCTGCTTCCTTGCGAGTATTAAACTAGTTTTTACTTTTACTTTACTTGCGGTCCGCATGCCATTCTCTGCATCCTTTGGGTCACGCTGCAAGCAACGTTTACCAGATCGTGACACCCGGGCGTTAAAAGTGCATCAAAGTTTGCCGACACTTTACTATAAAAGGTCACAACGGTGCTACTTTTAATGAATCCAAGGTTGCTATTTCATCAAGATGAGAATGCTGAATCATTTGAACACACAGCATGCAATGAATTTAGCATTTATGAACCGCGTGGCTCTCATCCTAGGCAGCAGCATTAATCTGCTGTAAATACTACAGGTACTAATGCTACCGATAATGTTAGCGCTGTTATCGGTTAAACTGAAATGAATGCCTTCTCATTTGGAAGGGCATGAGGAGACATATTCCGACTCGTTTGGAGGCGGGCAGTAATGGCTCCAGTTCACGTCTTCCGCCAGCTTTCACCGGATGGGAAGAGTACCACTCGGCCAGGAACGACGGATGTCACCGAGCAATGACTACTCCTTCGGTAGGTGAACGTTCAATTGTAGTCAGAGAAAAGTTGCATGTTTTCTTCCACCACATTTTTATTATTTTATAAAAGGTGGAACTCATAAGATTAGAATATGGTGAACAAGTCCATTCATGTTCGCAATTCGAATGTGGAACTAATATGTGATTTTAACTAATTACATGCAAGGAGACATACTGTAGGTCAAGCCTCTATTTAATACAACTTTGATGATCATGGCCTAAAGATTTTTTATTAATTTTTTAAACGCCACATTTTCTGAGATTTTAAATTTAAGGTTATTATAAACTGTAAGCAATAAACATCAACATTTTATCAAGATAAGGTTCAAAATATCATGTTGCATATTACGAGCCAATATCATAATACAAACCCTGTCTCCATATGAGTTGGGAAATTGTTAGATGTAAATATAAACGGAATACGATGATTTGCAAATCATTTTCAACCCATATTCAGTTGAATATGCTACAAAGACAACATATTTGATGTTCAAACTGATAAACATTTTTTTTTGCAAATAATCATTAACTTTACAATTTGATGCCAGCAATACGTGACAGAAATTGGAAAGGTGGCAATAAATACTGATAAAGTTGAGGAACGCTCATCAAACACTTATTTGGAACATCCCACAGGTGTGCAGGCTAATTGGGAACAGGTGGGTGCCATGATTGGATATAAAAGCAGCTTCCATGAAATGCTAAGTAATTCACAAACAAGGATGTAAGCAAATTGTCGAACAGTTTTAGAACAATATTTCTCAACGGGCTATTGCAAGGAATTTAGGGATTTTACCATCTACGGTCCATAAAATCATCAAAAGGTTCAGAGAATCTGGAGAAATCACTGCACGTAAGCGATGCTATTACGGACTTTTGATCCCTCAGGCGGTATTGCACCAAAAACCGACATCAGTGTATAAGGATATCACCACATGGGCTCAGGAACACTTCATAAAACCACTGTCAGTAACTACAGTTGGTTGCTACATCTGTAAGTGCAAGTTAAAACTCTGCTATGCAAAGCAAAACCCATTTATCAACAACACCCAGGAACGCCGTTGGCTTCGCTGGGCCCGAGCTCATTTAAGATGGACTGATGCAAAGTGGAAAAGTGTTCTGTGCTCTGATGAGTCCACATTTCAAATTATATTTGGAAACTGTGGACGTGGTGTCCTCCGGAACAAAGGGGAAAATAACCATCCGGATTGTAATAGGCGCGAAGTTCAAAAGCCAGCATCTGTGATGGTATGGGGGTGTATTAGTGCCCAAGGCATGGGTAACTTACACATCTGTGAAGGCACCATTAAAGCTGAATGGTCCATACAGGTTTTGGAGCAACATATGTTGTCCTCCAAGCAATGTTATCATGGACGCCCCTGTTTATTACAGCAAGTAAATGCCAAGCCACGTGTTACAACAGCGTGGTTTCGTAGTAAGAGTGCGGGTACTTTCCTGGCCCGCCTGCAGTCCAGACCTGTCTCCCATCGAAAATGTGTGGTGCATTATGAAGCGTGAAATACGACAGTGGAGACCCCGGACTGTTGAACGACTAAAGCTCTACATAAAACAAGAATGGGAAAGAATTCCACTTTCAAAGCTTCAACAATTAGTTTCCTCAGTTCCCAAACATTTTTTTAGTGTTGAAAGAAAAGGTGATGTAACACAGTGGTGAACATACCCTTTCCCAACTACTTTGGCTCGTGTTGCAGCCATGAAATTCTAAGACAATTATTATTTGCAAAAAAAAATAAAATTTATGAGTTTGAACATCACATATCTTGTCTTTGTAGTGCATTCAATTGAATATGGGTTGAAAAGGATTTGTAAATCATTGTATTCCGTTTATATGTACATCAAACACAATTTCGCAACTCATATGGAAACGGGGTTTGTTTTAGGGGCTTCACGGCAGTAGAGGGGTTCGTATTGTGAGACAAACGCACTCAGGTTCTGAGTAGTCCTGGTTTCAATCCCGGGGTCGGGATCTTTCTGTGTGGAGTTTGCATGTTCTCCCCGTGACTGCGTGGGTTCCCTCCGGGTACTCCGGCTTCCTCCCACTTCCAAAGACATGCACCTGGGGATAGGTTGATTGGCAACACTACAATTGGCCCTAGTGTTTGAATGTGAGTGTGAATGTTGTCTGTCTATCTATGTTGGCCCTGCGATGAGGTGGCGACTTGTCCAGGGTGTACTCCGCCTTCTGCCCGATTGTAGCCCCCCGCCACCCCAAAGGGACTCAGCGGTAGAAAATGGATGGATGTCATAATATTAGTTTCACCTTGTAAATCTAAACCGTGGGGTCAGCAACCTGCGGGTCTCGAGCCGCATGCAGATCCTTAGTGGGTAGCCTGGTGGCTCCCTGGAGCATTTTTTTTAAAAAGAGTTAAACATGGAAGGTTTTCTAGTTTTAGTAAGTTTTTTGTTTGAGGACAAACATGAACAAACCGTCCCAATTGTTAGAAAGCCCACTGTTTAATATGTTTGTGTGTATGCTTAACTGATGAGATTGTTTGGTGAACATCGTTTTTTCCTACAAATTTCGGTGGTTCTTGAACTCACCATAGTGTGGACTGTGACGGAACAGTTTACATGTAAAATCTTCCACTCGTTTTTTCTCTATCTTTGTCCACCAAACGTTTTATGCAGTGCGTAAATGCACAAAGATTCACTTTGTTGATGTGATTGACTTGTTGGAGTGCTAATCAGGCATATTTAGTCAGTGCATGACTGCAAGTTAATCAATGCTAACATGCTATTTAGGCTATCTGTATGTACATACTGCATCATTATGCCTCATTTGTTGGTATATTTGAGATAATTTCAAATCCTTTACGTTTATCCTCTTTGTATATAATTTAGTTTTGCATGTCTCATGACACATTATCTGTAAACAATATTGGCTGCATTTCAGATAGTTGGGTGTGTGCCATGTTGTTCCAGACCACAGCAAATATTACCTAGCTTGCCAAAGATTGTAATAAATCGCTTAAAATAAGACAACCTGCCGTGTCCTTAAACTTGGACACACACATCTTTACCTTTGGCCATTTTAAGAAAGTCATTTTCAGGAGTTATCTCACCTTCTGAGGAAACTCTGATTTACTAATGTTTTCTAATTTTGTAAAAATGTGTAGGATAAATATTACATTTCCACATTCCTTTCAACGAAGATTTGCCTTTGCCTGCGACAGTCATTATGAAAGTAGGCTATTATACACTTACATCATGTGTTGCCTTCATTATAAGACTTATGTACGGCTTTTCTTTTTTTGCGGCTCCAGACAGATTTGTTTTTTGTATTTTTGTCTGATATGGCTCTTTCAAAGTTTTGGGTTGCCGACCCCTGATCTAAACAAACCTTTGCACGGTATATTTTCTAGGTAGATGACAAGGATTCCTAAAAGTTTTAAAAATGATAAAGAATGTTATATTCCTGTGTAATTTCCACATGTTTTATTTTTGTTATATTCTACAGTATTTTTTTCTATGCTATGTATCTCTTAAGACCTCACTGTTGGCTTTGTAAGGCCACGTTAGCTCTAAACTAAACAAAATTGATGCTAATCCATCATATTGTATTCTTTTTTTTTGTACAAATAAGTATCAAGAAATTAAATTACATTTGGTTAAAGAACCGAATCATGAAGCAGAATCTGAAGTGGAATTAAAACCGGAAAAATCCTATCAATTCCCATCCCTAATAAGCATGAACTGATGTTTGCTTGTATGAGATGCGAAACTTCTAAGACAAACTGAACAGTCCATTTGTGATCAATTGTATGCCCTGAAAAATTAAAGAGGAAAAACTAAATATAAAAAATAATTTATCTGTGTTGGCCCTGTGATAAGGTGGCGACTTGTCCAGGGTGTACTGCGACTTCCGCCCAAAAGCAGCTGAGATATGCTCCAGCACTCACCGCGACCCCGAACGTGACAAGCGGTAGAAAATGGATGGATGGCATTTAAAACCATCATCATAAGATGTGAGCATAGCATCAATAATGTCATTAGATCACTAGGTGTGGGGAGGTATAGCTCAGTTGGTAGAGTGGCTGTGCCAGCAACTTGAGGGTTCCGGGGTCGATCCCCGCTTCCTCCATCGTAGTCACTGCCATTGTGTCCTTGGGCAATACACTTTACCCACCTTCTCTCAGTGCCACCCACACTCTTTTAAAGGTAACTTAGATATTGGGTTTCACTATGTAAACGCAATTTGAGTTATTAGAGAAAACCGCTATATAAATAAAATTTACTTTAGTTCACTTCACATCACATGATATTCTTGTTGCATTTCCTTGTCAACAGAAGCCAATTATGTTCAGAGAGTCAGAACTAGCATGCAATGCATTAGCCTTATGTGCATGTCAAAATAAAACATAGAAGTCGGCCATGTGCCAACCAGCCTTGCTACCTTTTTATAGGTTAATGTTTTGATCCCAAATAAGCAGCATATCATTCCCTGCATTGGAAAAAGCTACATTTTGAGTCAAATATATTTTATTTCCAAGATGAAGGGAGGCATTTGAGCATGTTATACAAAACTTTCATGGGCATGTCAAAGTAAGACATGTGCCACCCAGCCTTACAGTTACAGTTTGATATTTCAATACCAAGTAAGTAGCCTTGTCAAGGAAACAAGTGTTGTATCTCCTCAAATAGGTCAATGACTAAGAACATTTTTATTTTATCGATGTCTCTTTGTCTACAAATTTAATCAGCAGCATATCATGCATCGTCTTAGAAAAATAACCTTATGTGTGTATAGTAGGGTTGTCCCTAGGGATGATGTTTGATAAGAAATTATCGAGTTTGAGCCCATTATCGAATCCTCTTATCGATTCTCTTAACGAATCCAGATAGGTTGTTGTATATGAAAAAAACACAATATTTGGTTTAACAAAAGCTCACTGTGAACGACTCGTGCCGTGGGGTTCTTTTTAGGACCGATAGACTGCAGGCAGGCTGGTTGCCAAGATTACAATGTCTTTTATTTTCACTATTACTAAATATTTCTCTCCCAAAGTCTTTCCTCTTTTCTGCTGTGGCTTTTAAGCTCCTCCATCCTTTTAGCTCCTCTGGCTTTCCAGCCCCCCTCTGCGGTCACCAACGCTGCTAATAAAGAGACGGGTGATTAGATAACTCGTTCCAGCTGAGGTATCCACTCACCTGTCATCTGCTTCCAGCCGGCTCCTGCACATGCCCTGCCCGCAGGTGGCGCGTGGACCACGCCCCCCTTCCACATGCCTCCATCGTCAGACTCAGGCCGGGCAGTCGTCCGGCCGCGCCCACCCCCCCCCCCCCCCCCACCCCTCCGCATAGAAGGGTGAGAGAGGAAGTCGGCTACAGGCATCTGCGTGCCCAGCCTGTGGACCACCCGGAAGTTGTAGGACTGCAATGTACAAACGGGTGATCCGCGCGTTGGCATCCTTCATACGGTGGAGCCATTGGCGCGGTTTGTGGTCCGAGCGGAGACTGCCCAGTGAGCACCCGTCCTTAGTTCAACGTCGAGGTGACGTTGAAATTACGTTGCGACGTCACTTAACCATATCCCGACCAAATCACAACCAACTGACCCCACCACACCATATGTTGCAAATCTGGTTTGTTTTCATCATTGGGGGACATCGTCGTTTCAAGGTCATTTCAAGGTCGTTTCAACGTCGTTTCAACGTGTACAATTCAACTTGCCAAACATTCTGCCCGCGCATTGGCCATTTGCGACAGTTTTCAACGAAACCGCCGCTTGATGGCAGCGTGAACTAAAAGCCAAGCTTGTGCGCATGCGTGCTGAAGTACTTCCTTTCCAATCCAGCAAGCAAGACGAAGAGCGAAGATTTGAATTGGAAATTAAACTATTTCACTGCAAAGAAAACCATCGACGTCCATAAAGATTCAGGTTTGTACCTTGAGATAATACAGGTTATTTATATCGATATAATTTTGGCCCTTTCACAAGAGGGTTGCAGGAAAACAAGAAATTTATCTCACGCCTATTCTCAACGTTTATTTTGACTGTATAAACTGGACCTGAGCAAACATTTTTTTTTCTCCCCAAGCAGACAACTAACATTTTTTTTCCCCACCTGCCCAAAAGCAAACAATTGTTTTTCCAAGCTAACACAAAACAGAAATGTTTCTTTGGTTCTGTACCCATTGTCTTTTACAGCCGCGCCAGTCACTGTATTAATTTACTTCCTCTTGATTTTGATCTTCAAAACACCCGTCTGGATGGCAGTTAGGTTTTTCTGGCTCATTTTATTGTTTATTTAAAATGTTGCCAGTTTATTTTAAGTACAGGTACTTTTTAATTAGTTTGACTCGTTAGCAAGGCTTTGTCTCAAAAGGCAAGTCCACGGGTCGCCCATAAAAGGATCCATGTAATATTAAATGCTGTGATCTTTACTTATTTTTTTATTTTACAGATAAGGCCAGTACTGCTATTACAAGAGTTTTTGTCAAGTATTGAAACTTCCAAATGGTTTCACTGCTGACCTGTTGGCCAACATGTATACTAAAATATATGACGAAAAAATATCCAGACAGATTTTGTTTCATATGTTTTATGATTGACAATAAAAGACTGCACAGAGCGCAGAAATTGTTGGGGGGTACAAAGTTTTTCCTCTTGGCACAAGGAGGCAACCAACTTTTTTTTTTTTCAGAGCTTACAGGAGCAAACTTTTTTTTTATATACGTCAGGAGAACAAACTATTTATTTTTCAGTTTTTGCTAAACAATCTCTTTTTTTCCCCCAAAAAAACATAGCCTCCCCCACGCTTCATCTGGTCCACCCCTAAGTCTATGTACATGTACCACTACCGGTAATTGAAAAGCAGAACGTTAATGCAAGGCAATTTACCAATGATTTCATCCATCCATCCATCATCCATCATCTTCCGCTTATCCGAGGTCGGGTCGCGGGGGCAACAGCCTAAGCAGGGAAACCCAGACTTCCCTCTCCCCAGCCACTTCGTCTAGCTCTTCCCGGGGGATCCCGAGGCGTTCCCAGGCCAGCCGGGAGACATAGTCTTCCCAACGTGTCCTGGGTCTTCCCCGTGGCCTCCTACCGGTTGGACGTGCCCTAAACACCTCCCTAGGGAGGCGTTCGGGTGGCATCCTGACCAGATGCCCGAACCACCTCATCTGGCTCCTCTCGATGTGAAGGAGCAGCGGCTTTACTTTGAGTTCCTCCCGGATGGCAGAGCTTCTCACCCTATCTCTAAGGGAGAGCCCCGCCACACGGCGGAGGAAACTCATTTCGGCCGCTTGTACCCGTGATCTTATCCTTTCGGTCATGACCCAAAGCTCATGACCATAGGTGAGGATGGGAACGTAGATCGACCGGTAAATTGAGAGCTTTGCCTTCCGGCTCAGCTCCTTCTTCACCACAACGGACCGGTACAACGTCCGCATTACTGAAGACGCCGCACCGATCCGCCTGTTGATCTCACGATCCACTCTTCCCTCACTCGTGAACAAGACTCCTAGGTACTTGAACTCCTCCACTTGGGGCAGGGTCTCCTCCCCAACCCGGAGATGGCACTCCACCCTTTTCCGGGCGAGAACCATGGACTCGGACTTGGAGGTGCTGATTCTCATTCCGGTCGCTTCACACTCGGCTGCGAACCGATCCAGCGAGAGCTGAAGACCCCGGTCAGATGAAGCCATCAGGACCACATCATCTGCAAAAAGCAGAGACCTAATCCTGCGGTTACCAAACCGGAACCCCTCAACGCCTTGACTGCGCCTAGAAATTCTGTCCATAAAAGTTATGAACAGAATCGGTGACAAAGGACAGCCTTGGCGGAGTCCAACCCTCACTGGAAATGTGTTCGACTTACTGCCGGCAATGCGGACCAAGCTCTGGCACTGATCGTACAGGGAACGGACCGCCACAATAAGACAGTCCGATACCCCATACTCTCTGAGCACTCCCCACAGGACTTCCCGAGGGACACGGTCGAATGCCTTCTCCAAGTCCACAAAGCACATGTAGACTGGTTGGGCAAACTCCCATGCACCCTCAAGAACCCTGCCGAGAGTATAGAGCTGGTCCACAGTTCCACGACCAGGACGAAAACCACACTGTTCCTCCTGAATCCGAGGTTCGACTATCCGACGTAGCCTCCTCTCCAGTACACCTGAATAAACTTTACCGGGAAGGCTGAGGAGTGTGATCCCACGATAGTTGGAACACACCCTCCGGTCCCCCTTTTTGAAGAGAGGAACCACCACCCCGGTCTGCCAATCCAGAGGTACCGCCCCCGATGTCCACGCGATGCTGCAAAGTCTTGTCAACCAAGACAGCCCCACAGCATCCAGAGCCTTAAGGAACTCCGGGCGGATCTCGTCCACCCCTGGGGCCTTGCCACCGAGGAGCTTTTTAACTACCTCAGCGACCTCAGCCCCAGAAATAGGAGAGTCCACCACAGATTCCCCAGGCACTGCTTCCTCATAGGAAGACGTGTTGGTGGGATTGAGGAGGTCTTCGAAGTATTCCTTCCACCTGTCCACAACATCCGCAGTCGAGGTCAGCAGAACACCATCCGCACCATACACGGTGTTGATAGTGCACTGCTTCCCCTTCCTGAGGCGGCGGACGGTGGTCCAGAATCGCTTCGAAGCCGTCCGGAAGTCGTTTTCCATAGCTTCCCCGAACTCTTCCCATGTCCGAGTTTTTGCCTCCGCGACCGCTGAAGCTGCACACCGCTTGGCCTGTCGGTACCTGTCCACTGCCTCCGGAGTCTTATGAGTCAAAAGGACCCGATAGGACTCCTTCTTCAGCTTGACGGCATCCCTCACCGCTGGTGTCCACCAGGGGGTTTTAGGATTGCCGCCCCGACAGGCACCAACTACCTTGCGGCCACAGCTCCGATCTGCCGCCTCGACAATAGAGGTGCGGAACATGGTCCACTCGGACTCAATGTCCAGCACCTCCCTCGTGACATGTTCAAAGTTCTTCCGGAGGTGGGAATTGAAACTTTGTCTGACAGGAGACTCTGCCAGACGTTCCCAGCAGACCCTCACAATGCGTTTGGGCCTCCCAGGTCTGTCCGGCATCCTCCCCCACCATCGCAGCCAACTCACCACCAGGTGGTGATCGGTAGAAAGCTCCGCCCCTCTCTTCACCCGAGTGTCCATAACATGAGGCCGCAAATCCGATGACACAACTACAAAGTCGATCATGGAACTGCGGCCTAGGGTGTCCTGGTGCCAAGTGCACATATGGACACCCTTATGTTTGAACATGGTGTTCGTTATGGACAAACTGTGACGAGCACAAAAGTCCAATAACAAAACACCACTCGGGCGGCCATTCTTCCCAATCAATGATTTCAGTTTATGCATATATGGAACGACACAGTACACTTGCTATGATACATATAATACCAAAAAGGATAATTTTTTGATAAAACTGTCCTTCCATGTGCAGAAATTGGAGACAGTGGAGGAACTACTCGACATTGACGAGTTGATAAAAACTCAACCAAGCAAGAAAGATTTGCTGGTAAGTAATTATAACATTATAATTGTGTAGCTGTTTTTACATCGGAAATATTATTGTACTTAGGTAAAAATTTCAGGTTATGAAATCGTGTAGATAAAACACGTGTAAATAAAACAGGCCCGATACTTGAATGTATGTTTGTGTTTGCCAGCCCCTTCCCCCAGTGTATGCTAAACACATCCTCTTGTATATTTGCAGACAGCCAGGCTCTCAAAGATTGGATATGACTTAAAGAGCTGTTTAAGCACCATCATGGACAGGTATTTTCCTCTTTCTCTACATATGTATTAAAATAAAAATAGGCGATGTAAGACCCAAATTCTAATCTATGAGTGCTAGATCGGGAATTATAATAATGCAAAATCCCGTACTTTTTGGCCTGCATGTATGACTTGCGTGTTCAATTTCAGGCTCATGACAAATGAATTAACGTCCAATCTGAACATGAAGGGGGGAGGGGGAAAAACTGCCTTTGCCGAGACGAAGCTGCTCGATGTAGTCACAGGTGAGTTTGTGTGTGTGTTTAATAATTACATTAACTTGATTGGGGTAAATCACATGCACCCTTAATTAATGTGTATTCTTTTTGCCTGTTTAGAGCTAGTGTCTTGGATACCCAGAAGGGGACCGAAACGATGGTCCATGATGCCATTAAAAATAAACTGAAATATGCCCCTGCACGGAAGGGAGGAATAGGATGGGCATCACAGGCTAAATAAATAATTATATTGATTGACATTCTCCATTTTCTTTGTACTTAATTTAAATTTTGCATTAACAGGATTCAGCCTGGAGCTATATATGCACTACGTTTTGTTGTCTTTAATTATATTGATGTATTGGTTGATAATTGGTTGGTTGATCTTAGGTTGAAACTGAAAGTTGAATCAACCTTGAAACATTGACGTAGATTCTACGTCGGTATTTAAACGTTGATCCAACTTTCATTTTCAACCCAAATCCAAAGTTATTTCAACATGGGAAAGTAACGTTTCAACGTTGATTAAACGTCTCTGTTAGGTAGAAACTGAAAGTTGAATCAACATTGAAACATTGACATTAATTCAATGTCGGTATTTAAACGTTGATCCAACTTTCATTTTCAACCCAAATCCAACGTTATTTCAACATGGGAAAGTAATGTTGTTTCAACGTTAATTAAACGTCTCTGTGCCAAATGGGTGAAAGCGCGCCCCAATAGGTAGTAACGAAGAGCCCCGACCGCCCACCGGATGGCGAGGCACTCCCTCTCCATCGTGTTGTACTTTGCCTCCCTTTCCGAGAGATTCCGGCTGATGTACAGAACGGGTCGGTTGACGCCCCCCAACCCGCTGGGACAGCACCACCCGCAGTCCCCTGCCCGACGCATCCGCCTGCAGACAAAAAGAGATGGTAAAGTCAGGCATGCGCAGTACCGGTTCCTCGCAGAGTGCTGTTTTTACCTTCTCGAACATCCGCTAGCACTGGGGCGGTTTAGCTCGGTTGGTAGAGCGGCCGTGCCAGCAACTTGAGGGTTGCAGATTCGATTCCCGCTTCCGCCATCCTAGTCAATGCCATTGTGTCCTTGGGCAAGACACTTTACCCACCTGCTCCCAGTGCCACCCACACTGGTTTAAATGTAACTTAGATATTGGGTGTCACTATGTAAAGCGCTTTGAGTCACTTGAGAAAAGCGCTATATAAATATAATTCACTTCACACTTCACTGCTCCGTCCACTGGATCAGATCTGAAGCAACCTTTTGGGTGAGGTCAGTCAGTGGGCTGGTCAAGTACCCCCCCAGGTGGTACCCCAGATACTGTAGCCAACTGCGCACTTTTCCGCCTGCCTCAAGGACTCGAGCACCGCCCCCACCCGCTGCATGTGTTGTTCCCGGCCACTACTCTGTATGATGACATCCTCCAGGTATGCGGCCGCGTATGCCGCGTGGGGGCACAGCACCCGTTCCATGAGGCGCTGGAACGTGGCAGGCGCGCCGAACAAACCAAACGGAGGTGTCACAAACTGGTATAAACCTTCCGGAGTGGAGGAGGCCGTTTTTTCCTTAGACTCTGGTGACAAGGGAATCCGCCAGTAGCCCTTGGTTAAATCTAGTGTCGTGAAAAAACGAGCAGAGCCCAGCCGATCCAGGAGCTCGTCGACCCAAGGCATTGGGTACGCATCAAAACGTGAGATTTCATTCACCTTGCGGTAATCCACACAGAAGCGCACAGACCCATCGTTCTTCCCTACCAGAACGATGGGACTGCACCACGCGCTGTGGGATTTTTTATTACCCCCAATTCCAGCATGGTTTTTAATTCTTCCCAAACTACTTTGCGCTTGTGTTTGGAGAGCCTGTATGGCGGAGATTGCACCGTAACTCGTCTCAATTTGATGTCGGATGAGGTTCGTGCGGCCGGGCCAGGAGGAGAACACATCAGAAAAGCGTTGTTGCAGCGCAGCAACATCTGCTTTCTGCGCTAACGTGAGCTGATCATCACAGGGGAGGGGAGGGGAAGGGACAGAGTGCGGGACCTCTGGCCCCAACTCCTCCTCCTCCCTCACTACCGTCACCATGGACACAGGCTCCGCCTCCCTCCATGCCTTAAGTAGGTTAAGATGGTAAATTTGGGTGCCTCCAACCCAGTCTGAGTGCTGAACCTCGTAGTCCACATCATCCACTTGCCGTGTGACCTCAAAAGGACCTTGCCAGCGCGCAAGTAATTTAGAGCTGGAGGTTGGAAGTAATATAAGTACTTTTTCTCCCGCTGAAAATTTCCTTGGCTAGGTCCCCTTGTTATACGCGCTCTGCTGACATTCCTGGGCACAGAGCAAATTCTTGCGTGACATGTGCCCCACCGTGTGGACTTTTGCACGCATGTCCATAACGTAATGGATTTCATTTTTGCTGGAGCTCGGGCCCTCCTCCCAGCCTTCCTTAATTATGTCCAGCACTCCGCGCGGCCTCTGGCCGTACAGTCGTGTAAAAGGCGTAAAACCTAGGGAGGCCTGGGGTACCTCCAGCATGGCAAACATGAGGGGATCCAGCAATTTATCCCAATTTGGTTTGTCCTCGTGCGTAAACTTACGGATCATGGTTTTCAGCGTTTTGTTTAACCGCTCCACCAGCCCATCTGTTTGTGGGTGGCACACACTGGTGCGGATCGCTTTATTTCCCAGTAACCCGTATAGTTCTTTTATTGTGCGTGATATAAAGGACGTGCCCTGGTCAGTCAGAATCTCTTTCGGGATTCAGACTCAGGAGACAACCCAAAACAACGCTTGCCCTACACTCTTTGCAGAGATGGAGCGCAGGGGCACTGCTTCGGGATAGAGTGTTGCGTAATCCACCAGGACTAACACAAAGCGATATTTCCGTGTGCTCAGGTGAAATGGTCCAATGAGGTCCATCCCAATTCTTTCGATTGGGACCTCCATAAGCGGCAACGGGCGCAAGGGCACCTTCGGGATGGCTGCTGGATTCAGCAGCTGGCATTCCGGGGAGGCAGGATGGATGATTCTGTAACTACTTGGTATCGGATCAATACCTACATTTGTTGTATCATCCAAAACTAATGTAAAGTAATCAAACAAGAGAAGAAAAATTGTTCATTACATTTTAACAGAAGTGTTGACAGAACATGTTGAAACAAAAAATAAACAAACATTAACAGTAAATGAACAAGTTGATTGATAATAAATGTTTACAGCTTGTCCTTTATAATGTTGACAAAATAATAGAATGATAAATGACACAATATGTTACTGCATACATCAACAGACTAATTCGAAGCCTTTGTTTGTTTACTTACTACTAAAATGTAAGTTGTTCAGTATGTTCACTATTTTATTTAAAGACAAAACTGTTCTTCGATTTGCAATAAGTAACATATTTTTGATGTACCCGAGGATTTTTTGTTAAAATAAAGAAAATAATGCCATTTTTTTATGGTCGCGTTTGATTAGAAAAGTATCGAAATACATTTTGTTACCGGTCCCAAAATAATTACTAATGGGTCCCAAATTTATAGTCTTTGGTATGACTCAGCCGGGTTTTGAACTCACGACCTAGCGATATCAGGGCGGACACTTCAACCACATTAAATAGATAAACGGACAACATTCACAAACTAGGGCCAATTTAGTGTTGCCAATCAACCTAACCCCAGGTACTGTACATGTCTTTGGAGGTGGAAGGAAGCCGTAGTACCCGGAGGGAACAATTTTTGAATGATTTCCCTTGTGGATCATTAAAGTTTGTCATAGTCTAACCAACTCAGTCACAGGGAGAACATGCAAACTCATACATTGGTCCAAATTTAAGTCCTCATGTGTCCAGGGACGTATTTCCTGAGTATATGAATATAATATGAATTTATAAAGAAAAAATATTTTGTGACGATAAAAAATATCGATGTAATCATAGTAGTACCGACTAAATACGCTCTTATACTTGGTATCATTACATTGGATGTCAAGTGTAGAGCCAACAATGGCGTTTGTTTACATTGTGACGCCGGTGCGCTATTGTATCCTCCTACGGTGTGTAGTGAAGCATGTTTAGCTATTCCTCGTCCTGCAGGGATGATACTTGTAAGAAACGTACTTTATTTGTCGCCATGGAGGTGAGCATTAGTGATTTAGAAGTAGCTAAAACACTGCAGACTGCGGATGGATATTCGCTGCTAACTAGCTAGCCATTGTCACGCCTATGGTTCATCTTTTGTTTTGGTCATGCTATGTTTAGTTTTTTGGACATTTAGTTCTGTTTTGCATTTCCTTGTTTGTCTTGTTACCATGCCAACTAATTTAGTTTTCATCTGTCATGTCTGATCATGAGTTTTGTATGGCCAAACTACCCTGAGCATCCCCAATCTCATCTGTTCTCAAAGCAAAGCAGTGTCTGGCCTGGTCAGTACTTGGATGGGAGACTGCCTAGGAATATCAGGTGCTTTTGACCTTTGGACTCTAAGTTCCTTTTTTTTTCCACTCCCTGTTTTGTTACCATGACGACCAATTAGTTCACCTGTCTTGTCTCACACCTGTTTTCACTTATGTTCATTATTTAAGCCACAGTTACCAGGTAGTCAGTCTGGCAACATCACCTCCTTCACGACTTCGATTATCTGCTTCATGCCTTGCTATGCTGTTCATTTTGTCCACGTAAGTTTTTGTCATTCATGTCATAGCACTAGAGTTGTGTTTCATGTTTATAGTTTATAGCCTTTGTGCTAGTCTTTTGTTTCATAGCCCAAGTTTTGTACCTCCATTCTGAGCGCTTTTTGTTTACCATCCATCCATCCATTTTTTACCGCTTATTCCCTTTCGGGGTTGCGGGGGGCGCTGGCGCCTATCTCAGCTACAATCGGGCGGAAGGCAGGGTACACCCTGGACAAGTCGCTACCTCATCGCAGGGCCAACACAGATAGACAGACAACATTCACACTCACATTCACACACTAGGGCCAATTTAGTGTTGCCAATCAACCTATCCCCAGGTGCATGTCTTTGGAGGTGGGAGGAAGCCGGAGTACCCGGAGGGAACCCACGCATTCACGGGGAGAACATGCAAACTCCACACAGAAAGATCCCAAGCCTGGATTTGAACCCAGGACTGCAGGAACTTCTTATTGTGAGGCAGACGCACTAACCCCACTGCCACCGTGAAACCCGCTTTTTGTTTTGTTCCTGTTTTTAGTTTATGAGTAAATAAAATAAATATGTACCTACCTTCACGCCGTTTCCACTCCATTCGCTTCGCACCTCGGGAAAACAACCCAAGACCAAGTCCAAGCCTGACAGCCATGTCTTAAAGCACCTCTTCCTGAGGGCGTTTCAGTGTAATAACTTCGCCTTTATCTTTAGTTTTCAAGCCAAAATGTGTCAGTTCTCGCTTTTCTGTCTACACACTGTGTCTGCTTGTAAGAACTCTGTGATTGTTCACTGCCGAACATGCTCCCCTGCTTGTAAAACCAGCAATTTCACGACGTGACGATGATGCACCGTCATGCCTAAAAAAGTACATACATGTATATGGCGAACCAGTATTTTTCAAACAGCGTATAGTACCGTTTTTGATTCATGAGTACCGCGATACTAAAGTAGTACCGGTATACCGTACAACCCTAGTTTACAGTGTTGTTTTGTCCTTAGAAATAAGGACATATGTTGCAAAAAAAGTTCCACTCTGCCAGAGACCACACTAATGTTGCCATTGTTTTTCAATTAAAAGTATCACTTAGAAACACTTTCAACTTCAGTCATTTTTACTGGGCTTCTTTAGTAGCCCCCAGCAACATGTTTTCATTGTGGTGTATGGCCTTGATAAATTGAAGGTCTGTCCTTGTTCTCCCTGCTGTCGTGGTCATCTTGCACGAATGCTCCCATAACGCTCCACCGGCTTTATGTTCCAGAAAAGTTTAGCTGGTCAGCCGTGTCATCCATTTTTATTTTTCTCTGCTCTGTCGTCGCTCTCCCTCCAAAGCTATTTTGCACATAATGGCCCAGAGCCCCAAACGCTGGTATCATGGATCTTGTCCAAATTTCCAAACGTCAGTTCAAATCCACTTTGTGGCTTCTAATCTCTTGCCCTCCCCCGAATAAAAATAAAAACTCCCACATGTTTTTTACCCCACATTCTTGTTCTGGCTACTTTGTGGCCAAGACCTCAAATTCAATAACCATGTCGGCATGACCTCATCAGACCTCACTCAAAGCGGGGGTCAGCAACCCGTGGCTCTTTAGCGCCGCACTAGTGGCTCCCTGGGGCATTTTTTTAAAAAAGGATTGAAAATGGGGGGGGGGAAATATTTTTTTAGTTTCAGTATGTTTTTTTTATTTGAGCACAAACATAACACAAACCTTTCCAATTGTTAGAAAGCCCACTCTCTAATATCTTTGTGTGTATGCTTCACTGATGAGAGTGTTTGGTGAACATCGTTTTGTCCTAATAATTTTGGCAGTTCTTGAACTCACCATAGTGTGGACTGTAACACAGCAGTTTGTTTACATGTAAAATCTTCCACTCCTTTGTCTCATTTTGTCCACCAACATTTTCATGCTGTGCCTGGATGCACAAAGGTGAGCTTTGTTAATGTGATTGACTTGTTGGAGTGCTAATCAGGCATATTTGGTCAGTGCATGACTGCAAGCTAATCAAGGCTAACATGCTATTTAGGCTAGCTGTATGTACATATTGCATCATTATGCCTCATTTGTTGGTATATTTGAGCTCATTTAATATCCTTTTTCTTGTATCCTCTTTGAATGTAATTTAGTTCTGCATGTCTCATGACACATTATCTGTACATACTATTGGCTGTATTTCAGACAGTTGTTCGGGTGCCCTGTTGTTCCAAACCACAGCAAACATTAATCAGCTTGCCAAAGATTGTAAGAAATCTATTAAAAGAAGACAGCCTGCGGTTTCCTTTAACTTGGACACACATCTATACCTTTGGCCATTAAAAGCCAGTAATTTCCAGGAGGTATCTCACCTTCTGAGTAGCCTCTGATTTACAAATTGTTTCTAATGTTGTAAAAAGGTGTAGAATAAATATTAAATTTCAACATTTCTGTCAATGAAGATATGCTTCAACTTGCGACAGTCATTTGATAGTAGGCTATTACAGCTAATATAGACACATACGGTCATGGTCAAAGGTTTACATACACTTGTAAAGAACACAATGTCATGCCTGTCTTGAGTTTATAACATTTCTACTACTCTTATTTTATGTGATAGAGGGATTGGAGCACAAACTTGGTCACAAAAAGCATTCATGAACTTTGGTTCTTTTATGAATTTGTAATGGGTCTACTGACAATGTGACCAAATCAGCTGGGTCAAAAGTATACGCGCTTTTGGTAGCCATCCACAAGCTTCTGTTTGAATTTTTTTACCACTCCTCTTGACAAAAATTGGTGCAGTTCAGCTAAATTTGTTGGTTTTCTTATATTGACTTGTTTCTTCAGCATTGTCCACACGTTTAAGTCAGGACTTTGGGAAGGCCATTCTAAAACCTTAATTCTAGCCTGATTGAGGCCTATCTTGACCACTTTTGATGTGTGTTTGGGGTCATTGTCCTGTTGGAACACCCAACTGCGCCCAAGACCCAACCTGCGGGATGATGATTTTAGGTTGTCCTGAAGAATTTGGAGGTAAACCTCCTTTTTCATTGTCCTATTTACTCTGTAAAGCAACAGTTCCATTGACAGCAAACCAGGCCCAGAGCATAATACTACCACCACCATGCTTGACAGTAGGAATGGCGTTCCGGGGATTAAAGGCCTCAACTTTTGTCCTCCAAACATATTGCTGGGTATTTTGGCCAAACAGCTCATTTTTTTGTTACATCTGACCACATAACTTTCTTCCAGAAGGTCTTATCTTTGTCCAGGTGATGCCCGATGACCTAGCAATATGTTTGGAAAACAAACTTCATGAATGTTTTGTGACAACTAAGTAGGTTTTCCAATCACTCTGTCACAAAACTTTAAGAGTTGTAGAAATTATTGGAAACTCAAGACAGCCATGAAATTATGTTCTTTACAAGTGTATGTAAATTTTTGACCACAACTGTGCGTCATGTGTTGTCTTCATTATAAGACTTATATACGGCTTTTCATTTTCTGTGGCTCCAGACAGATTTGTTTTTTTCTATTTTTGGTCCAATATGGCTCTTTCAACGTTTTGGGTTGCTGACCCCTGCTCTAAGCTAGATGACGGCGATATCGTTCATCAGCCACTCCACAGTGAGTTGTCCTTACTGTTGTTACGAGCAAATCTCCATGCAGCACCGTGACAGGACCCACAAATGGCTCTTTAATCCGCATGTTTGCGCAAAGTTCTTTCAAACCTAAGCCAAAAATGTACTCGCAGTCTCCTTCAGTGTCTCGTCCTCCCCCACCTTTCATGGTGTGTTGACAAGGAATCAAACATTCCAATGGTGAAGATAAAACGAGACTTGTCGGGAAAGGCGAATGATGACAGCACAGCTACGACAATAGTAATGGACAATTCAGGCCGAATTGAGCTTAATTGTTGATGACATTTAGTGTTTTGGAAAGCAGCCACATTGTTTTCAGGACTACGTGTTCTACGTCCTGGCTCTAAGCAATCAGTGCTGAAATTCAATAATTTAACAAAGTGCAGACAGACCATACATGGCCATACAACGAAGGCTTAATGAATGATGATTATGTCTGTTAAAAGTTGCCCTAAGAGCAGGAAAACACTGCTACAGCAGTCTGAAAAATATATTTTCCAAATGCAAGTAGTCCATGTTTGGTGTAGCAAGCCCTCAAATTGGAAACATCTGGAAATTGTGATATTTATGTTTGATTAAAAAAAACAACAACAATAAATTAATGGGACATGGTTGTCATGAAGATGTGTAAAGTGTGGACAAGCAATCTCAAGCTGTTATTCCTAATTACTTGTTCATGATGGATTTATTTTTATACTTTTGAATATTTGTTGTAGGGGGACATGTACCTTTTTAAAAACACGCAGACAATCAAGTCCTCACGGTCTATCCATACAGCAACACCATCATCTTACTTTATTAATGTCCTTCACATTTGATACACTTTTTAATTTTCCTGAAGGTATCAATAAAGATCTATCTATCTATCTACCTACGAACCCTGTTTCCAAATGAGTTGGGAAATTGTGTTAGATGTAAATAAAAACAGAATACAACGATTTCCAAATCCTTTTCAACCCATATTCAGTTGAATGCACTACAAAGACAAGATATTTGATGTTCAAACTCATAAACTTTATTTTTTTTTGGCATATAATAATTAACTTAGAATTTCATGGCTACAACATGTGCCAAAGTAGTTGGGAAAGGACATGTTCACCACTGTGTTACGTTTAGGAACTTAGGAAACTAATTGTTGAAGTCTTGAAAGTGGAATTATTTCCCATTCTTGTTTCATGTAGAACTTCAGTCGTTCAACAGTACGGGGTCTCCGCTGTCACATTTTACGCCTCATAATGTGCCACACATTTTCGATGGGAGACAGGTCTGGACTGCACGCGGGCCAGGAAAGTACCCACACTCTTTTTTTACGAAGCCACGCTGTTGTAACACTTGTCTTGCTGAAATAAGCAGGGGCGTCCATGATAATGTTGCTTGGATGACAACATATGTTGCTCCAAAACCTGTATGGACCTTTCTGCATTAATGGTACCTTCACAGATGTGTAAGTTACCCCTGCCTTGGGCATTAATACAACCCCATACCATCACAGATGCTGGCTTTTGAACTTTGGGCCTATAGCAATCCGAATGGTTATTTTCCTCTTTGTTTTGGAGGAAACTACGTCCTCTGTTTCCAAATATAATTTGAAATGTGGACTCGTCAGACAACAGAACACCTTTCCACTTTGCATCAGTCCATCTTAGGTGAGCTCGGGCCCAGCCAAGCCGGCGGCGTTTCAGGATTTTGTTGATAAATGGATTTGGCTTGGCATAGTAGAGTTTTAACTTGCACTTACAGATGTAGCGACCAACTGTAGTTACTGACAGTGGTTTTATGAAGTGTTCCTGAGCCCATGTGGTGATATCCTTTACACACTGATGCCGGTTTTTGATGCAGTACCGCCTGATGGATCAAAAGTCCGTAATATCTTTGCTTACATGCAGTGATTTCTCCAGATTCTCTGAACTTGTTGATGATTTTACTGACCGTAGATGGTAGAATCCCTAAATTCCTGGCAATAGCTCACTGAGAAATGTTGTTCTAAAACTGTTCGACAATTTTCTTACAAAGTGGTGACCAATGGTTCTGGTTGGACGGTTTTTCACGGACACATTTTCGGCCTTGTTGTTGCACGACTGAGCCACGGATGAAAAGATGCTTCTCCGTTGTTAAAGTCTGAATGTCATTAAAACAGTTAGCTCCATCTTTTGACAATTATTCCACTCCCGTCCTTGCACGCTACACCGCTACAACAAAGATGACGGGGAGAAGACGCTGTCGAAGGTGAGCCACGTAATTAAGACTGCCCATAAAACGGTCCATCCGGAAATGACTGCCAGAAAGCGGCTTGAAGATGATCTGTAAAACATAATCTAAGAAACATTTTGACCAAATAACCACCATTACATGTTACGTAGACCACAAGGAAGTGTTTTACATTTAGAAGAAAATTAAATATGACTCCTTTAATGCGCCTTATAATCCGGTGCGCCATATATATTAAAAAAAGATCAAAAATAGACCATTCATCGGCAGCGCGCCTTATAAACCAATACGCCCTGTTGTTCAAAAAATACGGTAAAGCATGAACAAAATGTACAAAATAGCATTATTCTTTGTTTTTGTTTTACTTTAACAAAACAAAGTGTCACAGTTATTTGTTGTTGACGAACCCCAAGATGCAGAGACAGAGGCAGGCATAGAATATGGAAACATGATTTAATTAAAACTAAACAAAAACAAACAAAAAGCACGCACGTGGGCGGAATAACAAACTAAGGGAGCTAGCACTGAAAGCAAGAAAACAAAAAGGAACTTTAGCATGGAAGCTAGTGGATAGCAAACAGAAAAACTGGGAATAACTAATGCTAACAGAAACAGCTTACCGCTACGACGACCAGGACAAAATGTAGCATGACAGGTAGTAGCTGTAACAAAACGACACGACAGGTAGCACGACAAGAGTGGTATGTGGCAACAACAATACAAAGATCCAGCAACTGACACAAGGCAAAGCAGGTACAAATAGGAGAAGGCTGATTGGCAACTGGTGTGGCCAGGTGCCAATCAGCCGCAGCTGAGGAGGAACACAGCACTCAGGGAACAAGACAGGAAGCTGACAAAAAAAGAGCACTAGACAGGAACTAAAGACAGGAGATACTAAACACAGAGGAAACAGACAAATGCAGAGGAAAAAACTAAAACATAGACAAACTGTCAGGGGAAAGCCTGACACAAAGTATGAAAAAGCTACTTCACTACTTCAGTTCTGTAAGGAACATATTTATGTCCGTTTTAATAGTCTCCTTTTTTAAAACTCCCACTCCAAGATTTGTTTTACCGATCTAATGACTGTTGCCTTGTAAACAAAGTAAACCGTCTACGTCATTCTTCAGTTAAATAGCTTTCAGATAATGCCTGCTTAGTTGTCTCCTGTTTCGATTCATTAGAAAATATATACCTGTACTTTCATGCATCATGGCCCCTCTCTGCAGAACTCAGAGAGATAATTAGCATTCATCATGCGAGGACTCAAATGAACTACAAATATGACTGTATGGAGTATTTACATGGACTATTCTGGCTTTACAGGCAGACATTGTTAATTAGCTGTGTGGTGGCAGTCTTTGTGATTAGTATTTTGCATGCTAATGTTGTTGTTTCATAGCGGTTGTCCTAATTAAAAGTTTGGAGCTTTGCAGAATTAGCACAGGCTATTTTCCTTGAGCCTCTAAATTGCTTATCCTGCAAAAGCTAACACTAAAGGCTACGATAAACAGAGCGAAAGCAAATATGGTCTGAGATGCTAGCGTTGTGTCACTAATGGAAAAGATTACAATGTCAATTTTACCGCAAGCTGTAATGATGATTTTTTTTTTCTTCTCTTGACAAAGAACCATTCGTGTTTTCATGAAATATTGATTGATTTATTTGCTTCACCTGCATTCCTCTGTTTCTTTCTACTTAGCTCGTCTCCTGTGCATGGTACAGGTCACTAAAGTTTACTTTAGAGGGCTTTTAGGTTGACCAACTGTCAGAGGTGTTTTTCTTGGGCCTCAACAAATGTGCTGTGTTAGCGGTGCCTGGCACAGGCTAGTTGTATTTAAATGACACACACACACACACACACACACACACACACACACACACACACACACACGCATACACACACAACTTGCTCGGTGCTCACATTTAACACACTGGAGAGTCAAGTAAAAACACTTCAGTCAAAGTAAAGACCCAAGCGAGAGAAAAGAGTCCCATCAAGTTAACCTGAACTGAAGCAAGTACTTATACCACACTGAAGGTAAATAACTACTTTGTAAAATGACAAGTTTCACTACATCATAATGCTAATACCATAACCTTGATTAGTTATTTTAGCAGCCCACATCTTAACACAAGTACCGACTATAAGCCGCTACTTTTTTTCAACGCTTTGAACCCATTATTATATCCATCCATCCATGTTTCTATTGCTTATTCCCTTTAGGGTTGCGGGGGGCGCTGGTGCCTATCTCAGCTACAATTGGGCACCAGCGTGACCATTTTTATATACAATTTTTATTGTAAAATGATGACTTCATTCATGTAATGTTAAACATTTTTCTCTGAATGTTCAGCTCCAGTGTTACACAGCAAATCTCCAATGTATGATATGTGTATTTTGGAAACTCTGAAACCTCTGGGTTAGTAGGGTTGTCTTGATACCAATATTTTGGTACCGGTACCAAAATGTATTTTGATACTTTTCTAAATAAAGAAGACCACAAAAAAAAATGTCATTATTGGCTATATTGTAACAAAAAATATTAGGGTATATTAAACATATGTTTCTTAATGATAACGAAGAGCAATTTTGTCCTTAAATAAAATAGTGACCATACTAGATAACTTGTCTTTTAGTAGTAAATAAACAAACAAAGGCTCCTAATTATTAGTCTGCTGACGTTTGCAGAAACATGTTGTGTCATTTATCATTCTATTATTTTATCAAGCTGTAAAAATTAATTATTAATCTACTTGTTCATTCACTGTTAAAGGCCTACTCAAACCCACTACTGCTGACCACGCAGTCTGATAGTTTATATATCAATGATGAAATATTAACATTACAACACATGCCAATACGGCCTTTTTAGTTTACTAAATTACAATTTTAAATTTCCCGGGAGTTTCGTCTTGAAAACGTCGTAATGATGATGTGTAAACAAGACTTCACAGGTTTTTAGGAAGTATGAGCGCTGCACACACACACAGCTAAATGTCGTCTGCTTTAACGGCATAATTACACAGTATTTTGGAGATCTGTGTTGCAGAATCTTTTGCAATTTGTCCAATTAATATTGGAGAAGTCACAGTAGAAAGATGGAGTTGGGAAGCTTTAGCCTTTAGCCACACAAACACATGGTGATTCCTTGTTTAAAATTCCCGGAGTTGAAAATTTACTGTGGATCAGAGCGCGGTCAAGCGAACATGGATCCCTACCAAATGTCAACCAGCAGGTTTCGGTGAGAAAATTGTGGTTAAAAATTCGCTTCTTACCGGAGAAAAGCTGAGCTTGTGCCGTCCATGAATCTGCCGTCGACTTCCCTGAGACACTGCGCGTCAAAACACCCGTGGAGACACCCTTCCGACTATCAGGTACTATCTAACTCACTAAAACACTAGCAACACAATAGAAAGATAAGGGATTTCCCAGAATTATCCTAGTAAATGTGTCTAAAAACATCGGAATACGTCCCAATGCGTTTGCGTTTTGTTTTTTTTAACTCTTTTTTTCTTTTTTTTCTCTAGTCCATCGCTATCAATATCCTCAAACATGAATCTTTCATCCTCGCTCAAATTAATGGGGAAATTGCCGTTTTCTCGGTCCGAATAGCACTTTTTGTTGGAGGCTCCCATTAAAAACAATGTGAATATGTGAGGAGCCATCAAACATGTGACGTCATTGTCTGCGACTTCCGGTAGAGGCAGGGCTTTTCTCTTAACACCAACAGTTGCAAACTTTATCGTGGATGTTCTCTACTAAATCCTTTCAGCAAAAATATGGCAATATCGCGAAATGATCAAGTATGACACATAGAATGGACCTGCTATCCCCGTTTAAATAAGAAAATCTCATTTCAGTAGGCCTTTGATATCTGCTTATTTTCTGTTTCAACATGTTCTATTTACACTTCTTTTAAAATGTAATAATCACTTATTCTTCTGTTTGATACTTTACATTAGTTTTGGATGATACCCCCAAAATTAGGTATCGATCTGATACCAAGTAGTTCCGGGATCATACATTGGTCATAACTTAAGTTCTCATGAGTCCAGGGACGTATTTCCTGAGTTTATGAATATAATATGAATTGAAAAGGAAAAAAGATTTTGAGACGATAAAAAAAATATAGATGTAATCATATGAGTATCGACTAGATACACTCTTGTACTTGGTATCATTACAGTGGATGTCAGGTGTAGATTCACCCATGGCATTTGTTCACATTCATGCACACTAGCGTTTGTTAGCGGTGACACCGGTGTGTAGTGAAGCATGTTTAGCTATTCCTCATCCTACAGGGATGATACTTGTAAGAAACTTACTTTATTTGTCGCCATGGCGGCGAGGATTAGTGATTTAGAAGTAGCTAAAACACTGCGGATGGATGTTCGCTGTTAGCTAGCTAGCCATGTCTTAAAGCACCTCTTCCAAAGGTTTCAGTGTTAAAGCTTCAGTTTTTAAGCCAAAATGCATCCATTCTCACTTTGCTGTCCACATACTGTGTCTGCTTGTAAATACTCCATGATTGTGCGCTGCCGAACATGCTTCTCTGCTCGTAAAACCGGCAATGTCACGACATGACGCCAAGCCCGGGAACCAGAACTTTTCAGTTCCCTTCGGGTATTACGGCTTCTTCCCATTTCCAAAGACATGCTCCTGGGGATAGGTTGATTGGCAACACTAAAATTGGCCCTAGTGTGTGAATGTTTTATGTCTATCTGTGTTGGCCCTGTGATGAGGTGGCGACTTGTCCAGGGTGTACGGTACCTTCCGCCCGAATGCAGCTGAGATAGGCTCCAGCACCCCGTGACTCCGAACGGGACAATCGGTAGAAAATGGATGGACGGATGGAGTACCGCAATACTATACCAGTACTGGTATACCATACAACCCTACTCTGGGTCTTAGAGTCGGTTCATTATTCAATATCCCCTTCCTAGCCCCGACAAAGTCCTTTTTTTGTCCTTAACCAGGACAAAACCAAACTAATTAGCCTGTCATCTCATTTGTCTTTCAAGCTGCCGGATTTTGGGTGATTAGGCTCGTCCATGTCACTGTAAAATGGCTCAGAGGCCACAAACTTCTATCTAAATGAATCTACAGTGTACAGTCTTGTGGCCAAGGGAACGGGCAGAGTTAAGCTTGTCGTAAATGGACGCTTCTCTCATTGCCCTCCCATTAACAAAAAGCTTTAATTCTCCTTTTCAGAGTTCTGGCCTGATTCTGCTACAGTGGGGTAGCTTCCCTTTGAAGGCTCGCCAAGCACCAATAGCTACACCCAATTCACCTTTTGCAAACACTCCACATTCATGCAGAAGCAGGCAAAGCACACTGAATAGCTGAGCTCTCCTTGGATTGCTGATGGCAAAATTAATTTGAAATTCAAGGACAATGACCGGGGCCAGCCTGGACAAACAATACAATTAAAGGAGACTCACAAGGTATTTGTCAATCCAGACAGTAATGTTGGTTTAGACAAGGCCTAGGCAATTATTTTGACTCGAGGGGGCAAATTTAGAGGAAAAAAATATGTCTGTGGGCCGGGATATCTATCTATCTGTGTATATATATGTTAGGCGAGGAAAAAACACAGTGGCTATTTCATCCCTACAAGCCTGCTTCTCTGCTTTTCAGGGGATTTCAGGGAAAAATCCCTGCCTGCGCTGAAAATATTTGCCTAGGCCTTGTCCAAACCAACCAGGTTTCTCTGCTCTTCAGGGGATTTGTATCTGAAATTCCCTGAAGAGCAGAGAAACCTGCTAAACAGGCTTTTAGGGACGAAACAGGTCAGAAAAAAACACAGAAGCTATTTCATAATGGATAACCACAGAAACCTTGACTGTATCTATGTCTGTGTGTAAGTGTATATGTGTATATATACAAACCCCGTTTCCATAGGAGTTGGGAAATTGTGTTAGATGTAAGTATAAACAGAATACAATGATTTGCAAATCCTTTTCAACCGATATTCAATTTAATGCACTACGAAGACAAGATATTTGATGTTCAAACTCATTAACCTTATTTCTTTTTGCAAATATAATTAACTTAGAATTTCATGGCTGCAACACGTGCCAAAGTAGTTGGGAAAGGGCATGTTCACCACTGTGTTACATCACCTTTTCTTTTAACGACACTCAATAAACGTTTGGGAACTGAGGAAACTAATTGTTGAAGCTTTGAAAGTGGAATTCTTTCTCATTCTTGTTTTATGTAGAGCTTGAGGCGTTCAACAGTCCGGGGTCTCCGCTGTCATATTTTACGCTTCATAATGGGCCACATATCTTCAATGGGAGACAGGTCTGGACTGCAGGCGGGCCATGAAAGTACCCGCACTCTTTTTTTACGAAGCCACGCTGTTGTAACACGTGCTGAATGTGGCTTCGCATTGTCTTGCTGAAATAAGCAGGGGCGTCCATTAAAAAGACGGCGCTTGGATGGCATATATGTTGTTCCAAAACCTGTATGTACCTTACAGCATTAATGGTGCCTTCAGAGATGTGTAAGTTACCCATGCCTTGAGCACTAATGCACCCCCATACCATCACAGATGCTGGCTTTGCTAACAGTCTGGATGGTTCTCTTCCCCTTTGGTCCGGATGACACAATGTTGAATATTTCCAAAAACAATTTGAAATGTGGACTCGTCAGACCACAGAACACTTTTCCACTTTGCATCAGTCCATCTTAGATGATCTCAGGCCCAGAGAAGCCGGCGGCGTTTCTGGATTTTGTTGATAAATGGCTTTCACTTTGCATAGTAGAGCTTTAACTTGCACTTACAGATGTAGCGACGAACTGTATTTAGCGACAGTGGTTTTCTGAATTGTTTCTGACCCCATGTGGTGGTAGTCGGTTTTTGATACAGTGCCGTCTGAGGGATCGAAGGTCACGGTCATTCAATGTTGGTGTCCGGCCATGCCGCTTACGTGGAGTGATATCTCCAGATTTTCTGAACCTTTTGATGATATTATGGACTGTATGTGTTGAAATCCCTAAATTTCTTGCAATTGCACTGAGAAATGTTGTTCTTAAACTGTTTGACTATTTGCTCACGCAGTTGTGGACAAAGGGGTGTATCTCGCCCTATTTTTTGGGAAGCTGTTTTTATATCCAATCATGGCACCCATCTGTTCCCAAATTAGCCTGCACACCTGTCGGATTTTCCAAATAACTGTTTGATGAGCATTCCTCAACTTTATCAGTATTTATTGCCACTTTTCCCAACTTTTTTGTCATCAGTTTGAACATCAAATATGTTGTCTTTGTAGCATATTCACCTGAAAATGGGTTGAAAATGATTTGCAAATCATTGCATTTCGTTTATATTTACATCTAACACAATCGCCCAACTCATATGGAAACGGGGCTTGTATATGTTAATACATATTTTCCCTCCATTGTCTTGTCATATTGCACTGACCGGCGGCGCAGTCATTTGTGCGTATCTGTGCCAGTCTGCCCGAACATTCATGTAGATTCAATCTTAAAGGCCTACTGAAATGAGATTTTCTTATTTAAACGGGGATAGCAGGTCCATTCTATGTGTCATACTTGATCATTTTGCGATATTGCCATATTTTTGCTGAAAAGATTTAGTAGAGAACATCCACGATAAAGTTCGCAACTTTCGGTGCTAAGAGAAAAGCCCTGCCTCTACCGGAAGTCGCAGACGATGACGTCACATGTTGATGGCTCCTCAAATATTTACATTGATTTTAATGGGAGCCTCCAACAAAAACATCTATTCGGACCGAGAAAACTACAATTTCCCCATTAATTTGAGCGAGGATGACAGATTCGTGTTTGAGGATATTGATAGCGAGAAGAAAAAATAAAAAAATAAAAAAAACGCGATTGCATTGAAACGGATTCAGATGTTTTTAGACACATTTACAAGGATAATTCTGGGAAATCCCTTATCTTTCTATTGTTTTGCTAGTGTTTTAGTGAGTTTAACAGTACCTGATAGTCGGAAGTGCACTTCCACGGCCGTGTGTTGACGCGCAGTGTCTCAGGGGCGTCGACGGCAGCTGTATGGGTGGCACAAGCTCACCTGATATCCGGTAAGAAGCGACTTTTTAACCACAATTTTCTCACCGAAACCTGCTGGTTGACATTTGGTTGGGATCCATGTCCGCTCTGATCCATAGTAAAGTTTCACCTCCGTGAATTTTAAACAAGGAATCACCGTGTGTTTGTGTGGCTAAAGGCTAAAGCTTCCCAACTCCGTCTTTCTACTTTGACTTCTCCAATATTAACTTAAAAAATTGCAAAATATTCAGCAACACAGATTTCCAAAATACTCTGTAATTATGCGGTTAAAGCAGACGACTTTTAGCTGTGTGTGTGCGTAGCGCTCATATTCCTAACAGTCCGTGACATCAAGAAAAAACTCCCAGGAAATTTAAAACTGAAATTTAGTAAACTAAAAAGGCCGTATTGGCATGTGTTGCAATGTTAATATTTCATCATTGATATATAAACTAGCAGACTGCGTGGTGGGTAGTAGTGGGTTTCAGTAGGCCTTTAAAGATCTAAAAAAATTATTTGGTACTGTCCGGCGGGCCAAATTGAAAAGCTTAACGGGCCTTAATTTGCCCAAGTCTGGTTTAGACTTTTTTTTTTTTACTTGCTTTGCAAGGACACATTGTCTGGTGAGCCGCTTCTAGGCTACACCTATACTCCAAAGGAACCTAATGGAATACTAATGCACAATGTCTGCCATTATCCGCAAAACCGTTTTCAAGCTAAGCTAGCGTGAAAGCCAATCATAGCATATCCTCCCAAATTCCTTACTGCGCCTTATTTTCTCTGAAACATCTGAAATCAGCAAATTAATTTCTGTGAGTTAATTGCGGCGGGCTGCTGCACTGCAGATGACCTCTGCTGCTCTCTTGGCTGCAGCTTATCTCGCCCGGAGTGAGGATTGAAAACACTCCAGGGCAACGTTATTAACGCCTCAGAATGCATTCTGGTACGTAGTCGGGACAAAACAAAGTCATCGGGAGCATTGGAAATATGGCTCAGCTGCGTTTCCATCCATCATCCGTACGTTTCAACCTGTGGCGTCCGTGTAGCGATCATTTGTGCTCATTAATCACAATGTCGCGTGAAACAAAGCGCTACAATGAAAACCCGGAGTGGGGGCAAAGAAATCAGACGGTCCAGCTTGCCCTGGGTAAAAAGAGACCCAAAGAAGAGACGCTTGCATAGACCGCCTTCAACTGTGGCAATCAAGTGTGGTTGATGTGGGCCCTGTGCATGCTAGCTCGGGTCTTAAACGGCTGCGATTATGACTAATGGCTCTAATGATGAACATTTTCTGCCCAGCAGGACTGTGCAATTAGGATCAAGCAAATTCTGCTTCTCTTCAGGCAGTCCCTAAGCGCTCTTTCTCTCATTCTATTCTGACAAATGTGCAGCTCTCGACTTCTCATGGGTTCTTAAGAAGAAAAAGAAAGAACAGTGGATTAAGAACCCGAACATAATCTGGCCTTGCATTTTTTCCTCATGGACAATAGAAATAATCCGTGAAAAGTGTGGCCCTCGGAAAACCTTTTTAAAGGGGACCTACCGTATTTTTTGGACCATAGGGCACACCGGATTATAAAGCTCATATTTACAATTTTTTTTGTCATTTAAAACACTTTGTTGTGGTCTGCAAAACATGTAAAGGTGGTTATTTGAGCAAGATGTTGCTTAAATTATGTTTACAGACCATCTTCAAGTCGATTTCTGACGGCCTCTTCAGGATGCGCCGTTTTTGTGAGCGGTCTTATTTACGTGGCTCACCTTCAACAGCATCTTATCTCCGTTGTCATGATCCCTTGTCCGGATCATGATTTGTTTAGTTAAAGACTCCCTTAGTTTTGGTTCAGCACCCCTGGGTTTGTGTTTTCTTGGTTGCCATGGGTGCTGATTATTTTCCCCTGCCTCTGATTAGTGTTCAGGACGCTCACCCATACTTGCCAAACTTGAGACCTCCGATTTCGGGGTGTGGGAGGGCGTGGTCGGTGGTTGGGCATGGGGCGTGGTTGGGGGCGGGGTGTTGTTGGGGGGCGTGGTTAAGAGGGGAGGAGTATATTTACAACTAGCCATCCATCCATTTATTACCGCATATTCCCTATGGGGTCGCAGGGGGCGCTGGAACCTATCTCAGCTACAATCTGGCGGAAGGCGGGGTACACCCTGGACAAGTCGCCACCTCATCGCATTATGTGTTGAAATCTTTATTTATAATTGAATCACTTATTTTTCAACAAGTTTTTAGTTATTTTTATATCTTTTTTTCCAAATAGTTCAAGAAAGACCACTACAAATGAGCAATATTTTGCACTGTTTTACAATTTAATAAATCTGAAACTGATGACATAGTCCTGTATTTTACTTCTTTGTCTTTTTTTTTTTCAACCAAAAATGCTTTGCTCTGTTTAGGGGTACTTGAATTAAAAAAATGTTCACAGAGGGTACATCTCTGAAAAAAGGTTGAGAACCACTGCTCTAAAAGCCGTAAATGTTATTGTCACATATGCATGTACAGTAAATGGCAGTATTGTCCTGTTTAAGAGTGTCACAACATTGCTGTTAGAGGCAGACGAACTGCTTTACAAGAGATGAAAACGTGACTGCTCTTGTTTTGTGTTGTTGCAGCGCTGGAAGGATGCTAATGAGACTCCCTAACAATGAACCTTCACTCTGTTTATATTGTGGGAAAGCGGACGTGAAAACAGGCTGTCAACACTGGAGCTGGAGGGGGCGAGGCCTCCAGCTCTGCCTGAATTTCGGCAGATTTTCGGGAGAAAATTTGTCCCAGGAGGTTTTCGGAAGAGGCGCTGAATTTCGGCAGTCTCCCGGAAAACCCGGGAGGGTTGGCAAGTATGCGCTCACCTGTTCCCGGGCACTAATCAGAGAGCTGTATATTCCTGCTTTTCGCCACACTCAGTCTGGTTGTCTGGTTTGCTTCACGCAACAGTTATGTTCCATGATTCTTCCTTCTTGTTCTCTATGCTAAACTTTTCCGTTAGCTTTGCCATAGCTTCTCGTGCAATCGGCATTACATTAGACATATGTTTCTAATTGTAATTTTTTCCTTAGATAAAATAGTGAACATACAAGAAAACTTTTCTTTTGCCTACGGAGTTCCGTCTGCATCCTGGGAGAACGATCTACGCAGTAAGGTTCAAGGTTCAAGTTTATTCGTCACATGCAGACTACACCACAGTGAAATGCTTTTTTCCATGCTCTTCAGATATTGCATACAGTGGGATCCAAACACTAGTTGCAGAATCTCATACACTAAATACCAAAAATACAAAAAATGTAATAGCTCTGATGTACATTAATTACAAGACAATTCAGTTACACAATAAGTCACAGATGTTATGGTAGAAGTATCAGTACAAGTAGAAGAACAGTAGTCAAATACAGTACCAGTGCAATATCAAATAGTGTAACAGTATATACAGTATAGGAAGGAACAAATATGAAGGTGTCTACAGTTCTTTGGCAGTTGAATAGTGACAGTAGTATGAACAAAGGTAATGGAACAGTATGACTTCTTTATACTCTTTTTTTTACATTATTTACAGTATAGAAAGAAACAAATATGAAGGTGTCTACAGTTCTTTGGCAGTTGAGTAGTGACAGTAGTATAAACAAAGGTAACGGAACAGTACGACTTCTTTATACTCTTGTTTTTACATTATTTACAGGGAAATACGACCACACCATGACACATTCATTTATAGCAAATTCCCTTACAAGAATTAACAATAATATAAGAAACATCAGTATCCAGTATTTATTTCACAGTCACACTGGTTGATTTTTTTTTCTTTTTTCGCCAAAAAGTTACTGAATCAATTTTAATTCACTGAATCGTTTTGGATCGTATGGATAAAAAAAACAAAAACGATCGGATCTGCAAACACAAATTTTAGAATTGATTAGAATCGTTGTTAAAACAAATCGTTACACCCCTAGTATAATCATCACTGAGTGGACTTGCATGTTTTTTTTTTATGACACAGCAACAATATGCAATAACTGAGTAGGAGACTTTTTGCTCACCTTTTTAGAAATTTCTAAGACAAAATCTACTGGTAATTATTTTTGGAAAAGGCAAAGGTTTACTTTGCATGGCAACAAGAATTGACTGCTTTCATTATTCCTTTTTATTGCACAGCACGCTAAGATCTAATTAGGATGCAAACAGCTAAGCACACAACTTACATCAATTCCCATGTTGCTACTTCCTCCTATTGTGATCTCTTTTTTCTATTAGAATATTGTGTAATTGTCTTCGGTGTAACTACCTAACATGAATCACATGCACAGAGGAAACGCTATTTTCCCTGTCCTTTTAATTAGTGGATGACTTTAATGGTTCTTCTTCAATTCCGTATGTCTGTTTACTTCGACTTTATATTGTCTTTTTACTTTTATAATATTTATGAAACTATCCTGGCGTTTCCAAGCATGTTACTTCCAGTATATGAGGCGATACAATATCAGTTTGATTCAGTGTACCACGTTGGGAACAGAATTATAGATCGAAAAAGAATTTGATATAGTGTACTTAGCTCTAACATAACCTAGTAAGAGTTGCGTATGGTGTAAGAAATCTGGCAGTTTTGTTAATACTCAACGACTAAATTATTCATTGGCGAATGAATTATTTAACAAACAAGTTTTGCCTCTGGTAGAAATAGACAATCTGCAAAAAGAAATACACTAACAAAACAATTTCTTTTTTTTGTCTTGAACATAAGGAAGTGCAAGGATTTGTCACCATAGAATAGCAGAAACATTTTCGTTTTGGTCTTTTCTCAAATGTCCATGTTGTATAAACATGTTCACAAGTATGTGGACAGTGGCATATTGACATTATTGATGCTATGCTCACATTTTATGATGATGGTTTTAAATGCCATCCATCCATTTTCTACCGCTTATTCCCTTTGGGGTCACGGGGGGCGCTGGTGTCTATCTCAGCTACTATCGGGCATAAGGCGTCGTACACCCTGGACAAGTCGCCACTTCATCGCAGGGCATAGGGCCTGATCTACCAAAGGTTGTTCATGCATTAAAACACTTGAAAACTTGGCAGCCCAAACAAAGATGTAAGTTTGCGTGAAAAGCATTGTGTCTCTGAAATGAGCAAAATGGAGAGCCCAATTAATTTTTGTCTTCATGTGAATGCAGAATGTACAAAACCCAAAACCAGTGAAGTTAGCACATTGTGTAATACCATCACTTTGCGCCCAATACAGTCCGGATGGTTCTTTTCCTCTCTCATCCAGAGGACACGGCGTCCACAGTGTCCAAAAACTATTTGAAATGTGGACTCATCAGACCACAAAAGATATAAGTTACTTTTACACTTTGCATCAGTCCATCTTAGATGAACTCTGACCCAGCGAAGCCGACAGCGTTTCGGGGTGTTGTTGATAAATGGCTTTCGCTTTGCATAGTAGTTTTAACTTGCCTTTAAAGATGTAGTGACAAACTGTAGTTACTGACAGTGGTTTTCTGAAGTGTTCCTGAGCCCATGCGGTGATATCCTTTACACACTTATGTCGCTTTTTGATGCAGTACCGCCTGAGGTATCCAAGGTCACGGGCATTCAATGTTATATGCATTGATTTCTCCAGATTTTCTGAACCTTTTGATGATATCACGGAACGTCGATGGTGAAATCTCTAAATTCCTTGCAATAACTCGTTGAGAAATGTTGTTCTTTAACTATTCGACAATTTGCCCACGCAAATCACCCCATCCTTGTTTGTGAATTACAGAGCATTACATGGAAACTGCTTTTTATACCCAATCATGGTACCCACCTGTTCACCTGTGGGATGTTCCAAATAAGTGTTTGATGAGCATTCCTCAACGTTCTCAGTCTTTTTTGCCACTTGTGCCAGCTTTTTGAAACATGTTGCATGCATCAAATTACAAAGGAGCTAATATTTGCAAAAAATAACAAAGTTTACCAGTTTGAATGTTAAATATCTTGTCTTTGTGGTCCATTCAATTGAATATAGGTTGAAAAGGATTTGCAAATCATTGTATTCTGTTTTTATTTGCCATTTACACAGTGTGCCAACATCATTGGTTTTGGGTTTTGTATATTGATTATTAGAATGCCCACAATCTTGACACAAGGAGATGCAATTATAACCATTTAGGGCTCGCAATGTGATTTGTTGAGCCTGAAGCTGTTTTGCGACTGCTGTTTTGAACCTACAGGAATGTTCGTGCAGACTGGCACAGATAAGCACAAATGACTGCGCCGCTGTTCAGGATGCAATCAGTGCAATATGACAAGACAATGGAGAGAGAACATGGATTGACATATATTTACTGTATGGAAAAGATGCCAACAATATGCATTTTCTTGCAGCTGGATCATTTCAGTTAATGCCAGACAAAATAGACGGTCTCAAAAAAGCAATGACGGATGAAGTATCAGTGGTGAAAAGGCATCTGTTACTCCAGATCTGGGCAAAGGATGCAGCCCCTGGGCCTAAAGATCATTTTTTTAGATCCTTACGATGGAAACTGTAGCTGCCATTATGATGTGCAGTGATGTTTTCAAATGACCGTGAGTCTTTAACTATACAAAGTATTTCGATGCTTTTGGATGATATACTAGTTTCTATGGTAATCTAATTAGTTACTATGGTAATCTAAGTCACAGCAGCTCAGACGAGGCACCAAGCAGTGTGGGTGGGGAACGTTCCACAGAGTGTTTCCAGATCGGCCAGCCTGAAATATGGGTGTCAGGGAGACGGAAGGAGATTTTTGCTACAAAGTTCCAAAGCTTAATGTTATATCAGATTGTAGGTGTTTTTTTATTTTTTTATTTTTACCCGTCATGTGTTTGTTGCATTTTTGCTGCGTTTCATTTAATTGTAGAAAATGTCGACCGAGAGGGCGTGTGACGTTCATATGTTGTCAATATTCAGTGTTTTATTGTTCATAGTTAATATTATAAATCCCACATTCTTTATTTTTATGTACATTCTGGGTGTCTCATTCAGTAAAAAAAAATAAAATTCCATTCTCTTTTTTTAAGCAGTCTTTCATAATGTTTTTAGCATTTAATCAGACCTTATTGTGAGGTTTTGTATTAGTGTTCCTAAAAATAGGACCCAAGCACACACACTGTACAGCAGATTTTCACAATTTACATATGTACATACTGTAGGTCTGTGATGAGGTGGTGACTTGTCCAGGGTGTACCCCGCCTTCTGCCCGACTGTAGCTTAAATAGGCACCAGCGTCCCCCGCAAGCCCAAAGGGAATAAGCGGTAGAAAATGGATGAGATGGATACACTGTAGGTATGTATGTGTATATATATGTACATATATATATATGTATACATAAATAGATATACTGCCCCCCCCCCCCAAGTCAAAATAATTGCCCAGGCCTGTATTACTCATTGCCTATGGCTATGACTCCTCACTCCTTGGAACGTACGTTGCAGCAAAAGTGGCCCTCTCACTGTCATAGCCAAAATTATTGGCCCATTGCTTATTGATTACTTACGCAAAAATATTTGGTTCAGAGAATGTTGACTACGGTTGCGCAAAACTATTGGAATTGCCATAAATGTGTGAGGACTTTGCAAACACACTGCACCTCGCCATGTTTTTATGTGCAGACAGGTCACTTCAAGGACGCACTCTGTTCACATTAGACACAAATCGGAGTCACAGTAGGAGTGACTCCCCTACTGTAGGGGTGTTTTGTTAACGCTTTGCGTTTTGTCTTTTTGCAGGAAGCAGCTGAGATTCTTATCAGGTCTTTTTCATTTGTAACTTTGGGACATTGGACGGTTCGTGAGTTATGTTTGTAATAAATATAGAACCATAGTAGAAATAAAATCTGTTGACTTTTCCACTCCTGTATCTTTTCCAAATGTGTACTGACCCCACAGGTCATTGCATATGTAATGGGGGCTTGTCCGGGAGTTGAACAGGGCAAGTATGATGCAAGTGTCCATGAATCAATTAATGCTGAAATTGCCTTATGTGCTCCAGGTTTAATCTTTAGCTTTAAAACTGTGGAGTGGATTTTTTTAGATTAAATGACAATCAAAATGTTGGCTATTCACATACTATTTACGATTCACATTATTTTGAATACTGTACATGCTGATTTTTCACTGATTTCTATCAAGATGACCAAATGTTCTTTGACATATAAAACAGGCCGGTCACTTCATGGACGCACTCCGTTTATACTAGACAAAAATACATTATTTTGTAATGTGAACTGCTAAGGAGGTGTTGTTTTGTTTCTCGAGTGTGTTTTGTCTTTTTGCAGAAGCAGGTTCACATCGGGTCTTTTTCATTTGTCACTGTGGTACACAAGAAGGTTTTGTGAGTCATTATTGTAGTAAATATAAACAAATAATTAGGACTGTCCGGTGATCAATTTTTCAAATCAGAATAATCACTATCTTGAATTGTGATTAATCATGATTAATTACAGGTTATTACTCGCTTGCATAATTAGAATTTGCCTAGGAAAAGACCCCAAATATTTGGACGCTGAAGCAATTTTGTTGTCAGAATATCATCATGGAACATTTTTAAAATTACCTGCAAGTCATTGATTTGCTCAAAACGTGGTGACAGTAAGTATAGTAAGAATTACATGCACATTTACATGCACACTGGTTAATGAACCATAGGTGGTGGTGGTGGGGGGGGGGGGGGGCCGTGGTGCAAACTGGCTGCCACACTTCCGTCAGTCTACCCCAGGCTAGCTGTGGCTATAAAAGTAGCTTACCACCACCAGGTGTGAATGAATCATGGGTTTTCACTTCTCTGTGAAGCACTTTGAGTGTTTGGAAAAGCGCTATATAAATCAAATCCATTATTATTATTACATCAAAACTACATAGCGTATTTTCTGGACCATAGGGTGCACCGGATTATAGGTGCACTGCCGATGAGCGGGTCTATTCAGGTCTTTTTTCATACAAAAGGCTCACCAGATTATAAGGCGCATTAAAGGAGTCATTATAATTTTTTTCTAAATGTAAAACACTTCCTTGTGGTCTACATAACATGTGATGGTGGTTCTAGGGCCAAATTTTTGCATAGATTGTTTCACAGACCATCTTCAAATCGCTTTCTGACAGTCGCTTCAGGATGCACCGTTTTGTGGATGGTCTTATTTACGTGGCTCACCTTCGACAGCGTCCTTTTTCCGTCATCTTTCTTGTAGCGGTGTAGCGTGCAAGGATGGGCGTGGGAGAAGTGTCAAGATGGAGCTAACTGTTTTAATGACATTTAGAGTTTACTTCAATCAACAACGGAGCAGCATCTTCTCACCCGTGGCTCGCTAGTGCAACAACAACGCCAGAAATTTGTCCCGTGAAAAACCGTCCAACCGTAACCCTCTAATTCCTAAAGTCCTGTAATTATGTAAACCCACTCCACTGGTATTTTTAAGTTCTTCCATAGAGAGATAAAAGAGACTATAAATTACAAAATGGCATCAGCACAGGGTGAATGTCCCATAATAAGAAGATAGTGAAAAAGAAGAAGCTTTGCGACTACATCATCGTCACGGACTACAGTGGCGGACTTGGGCCCATTTTCAGGCCTTATGCAGATCCTCAAATACACATCAGCAGGTACCAGAAAACGCCAGATAATATGTCTGCTAATGGGTGCTATTTTGCAGTCCTTATACACACACCATAGTAATATTTGTATCCCTGACTACAGTAGCCGTAATGGGCCGACAATCCATCAAGCAGTACGGCTTCAAAGTCATACTAAAACATTTTGACGGATTTTTGAGTGCCGTGTGTAATGTTCTTTATTTTCAATGGAACATTTAAAGTTTTGGTGTATATTGGCATCATATTGCAGTCTACATGCATCTATGTGTGACTACCATCTACTGGTCACACTCTTCATTATACCATGTACCTTCGAGGTTGGTTAGCACAACCAAAATTATTCCGTATTTTAGGCGCACCGGGCTATATGGCGCACTGTCGATTTTTGACAAAATGAAAGGATTTTCAGTGCGCCTTACAGTCCAAGAAATATGATATATAAATGTATACCTCAACTTAATGTACAACATTCCGCCAGAGGAATTGGCAAATAACAAATGCTCAGATTAACGGTTTATTGTAATAAACAAAAACTGGAAATATTTCTTCTGTCTGGCTTTTTAACATTTTATAATTTATTTTCACCTGCAAAGTTGTACAAAATGAGGGGTAAGACACTGGAGACAGATTAAAGGCAGTTAAAAAATAATATCACATAAACTCCAACTTATTTACTCTTCATTGAAATGGGGACTTTTCAGCACAGGTTAAATGACTGTTTCAACAGAAACCACAAAGGAAACAATGTAAAACATCTTTCTTACAAAACAAAGTCCATTTTTGCATGACTGGAAATTAATAAAAATGAACAAATAGTTGTGCCAGGACTGGAATCCTATGTAACTTTAATAACAGTGTTAACTCAGCAGCACTGACACTTTCCCATCGCCTCTCTCCTCCCTGAGTGCTTTGCTCACACAGCTGATCTGCAATGAATATCAAGTTAGCCAGAAAAAAACAGAACGTTTTTAAAATGTTAAAAATAATGCAAATCAAATAAAAGTACAGGTAAATGCTCTATTGATCCACCCTGGTAGAAAATATTATTTAAATAAGACCCTCGCCTCATGCGGTTTTTCTATGGAGTCAGAACACTGCAGTAAGATTTGGTACAAAAAAAAAAAATTGACATCATTGAAGTTATTTTATTGACACCGAAACAAGTTTGGGCGACAAACACTGAAAAAATACAATGTTTTGGGTGTATGTTTTTGATGCCAATATTCATATTTTTGTACATTTCAAAGGTTTTTATGATCGCTTCTCTTTTTCTGATAGTCTTTTTTTTCTTTCCAGTTTCGCTTAGTTTTTTAACGGTATCAAAATAATGGCAGTGTTTTAGCAGGTGTCAAAATAATGGCAGTGTTGGCAAGTTTACCTGTACTGGGCGGTAAAAACACCGGAGAAGGAAAAAAAGAAAGACCGACGGCGTCTAAATCAAGTGTAAAAGTTACATGATAGCTTTGTGTTAACCCAGCTATACTTTGAAGATGTAGTATAAGCGGTACAGAAATTGATTACGTATTTTTAAATGATCCGTGTTTGTCTTGATGTAGCTGTGATATTTGGGGAAACTTCGTATGTAACAATACTTTGTTACATTTCCACGCGGAGGGAAAAGAGCCACTTTAAACTATAATTGTAGCTGTATTTATTCATTTAAATCATTTAACACTTGACATGTAAAGCTTGGTGTGACACGAATAACCAATTTCTGTTAAAATATGAGAATTCGCCTATCATAATGATGAGCGACCTCTGGCGGTTCATCCTCTTGTTCCCCTGGGAGGGATCCTCAAATCCAGGCTGTGGAGACAACTTCATGCATTGAACTTTAAGTACAAACCGCAAAACCAGTGAAGTTGGCGCGTTGAGTAAATTGAAAATAAAAACAGAATATAATGATTTGCAAATCCTTTTCAACTTATATTTGATTGAATAGACTGTAAAGACAAGATACTTAATGTTCGAACTTGAAAACTGTATTTTTTGCAAACATGAGCTCATTTCGAATTTTATGCCTGCAACATGTTTAAAAAAAGCTGGCACATGTGGCAAAAAAGACAGAGAAAGTTGAGGAATGCTCATCAAACACTTATTTGGAACAATCCACAGGTGAACAGGCTAATTGGGAACAGGTGGGTGACATGATTGGGTATAAAAGCAGCTTCCATGAAGTGCTCAGGCATTCACAAACAAGGATGGGGCGAGGATCCCCACTTTGAATAAATGCGTGAGCAAATTGTCCAACAGTTTAAGAACAACATTTCTCAATGAGCTGTTGCAAGTAATTTAGGGATTTCACCATCTACTGTCTGTAATATCATCAAAAAGTTCAGAGAATCTGGAGAAAACACTGCACGTAATCGAGGATATTACAGACCTTCAATCCCTCAATCCTGCATCAAAAAGCGGCATCAGTCTGTAAAGGATATTACCACATGGGCTCAGGAAGACTTCAGAAAACAACTGTCAGTAACGACAGTGCATCGCTATGTCTGTAAGTGCAAGTTAAAACTATACTAGGCAAAGTGAAAGCCATTTATCAACAACACCCAGAAAGGCTGCCGGCTTCGCTGGGCCCGACCATTCATCTAAGACTGATACAAAGTGGAAAAGTGTTCTGAGTTCTGACAAGTCCACGCTTCAAATTGTTTTTCGAAACTGTGGAAGTTGTGTCCTCCGGACCAAAGAGGATAAGAAACATCCAGATTGTTATAGGCACAAAGTTCAAAAGCCAGCATCTGTGATGGCATGGGAGTGTATTAGTGCCCAAGGCATGGGTAACTTTCACATCTGTAAAGGCACCATTAATGCTGAGAGGTACATACAGGGTTTGGAGCAGCATATGTTGCCATCCAAGCATTGTTATCATGGACGCCCCTGCTTATTTCAGGAAGACAATGCCAAACCACGTGTTACAACAGCATGGATTTTTAGTAAAAGAGTGCGGGTACTAGACTGGCCTGCTTGTAGTCCAGACCTGTCTACCATTAAAAATGTGTGGCGCAATATGAAGCCTAAACTACCACAACAGAGACCCTGAACTGTTGAACCACTTAAGCTGTACATCAAGCAAGAATGGGAAATAATTCCGCCGGAAAAGCTTCAAAAATTGGTCTCCTCAGTTCCCAAACATTTAGTGAGTGTTGTTAAAAGGAAAGGCCATGTACACAGTGGTAAAAATGCCCCTGTGCCAACTTTTTTGCAATGTGTTGCTGCCATTAAATTCAAAGTTAATGATTATTTGCAAAAAAAAAAAAAAAAAAGTTTCTCAGCTCAAAAATTAAATATCTTGTCTTTTCAATTGAATACAAGTTAAAAAAGGATTTGCAAATCATTGTATTCTGTTGTTATTTACGAATTATACAACGTGCCAACGTCACTGGTTTTGTATCTTCTATCTATAAGACAGTAACTCTTTTCAGGACTGTCATTGAGGTACTTCTGTACCAAACTGTGTAAGGACACATGGCATCTCAACTTCAGTGTGTGTGAAATACGTCAAGTCATTCCACTCCCTCGCTGAGAGTTATACGCAATGACATGCAGGACAGCTCCTCGATATGTTAGCACTCAAGCTTAATTAAAAATGCAATGGTCAAGCCTGTATTTCTAATGGAGCTGACAGGGCTTTATTATTAATTCACGTGGATTCGATATCACACCTCGGGTCTGGAACAGCAGAAGTCAGCCATATATGATGCAAGACTCCATGAATCAATCAATACTGAACACGCCTTACATGCTCTTTTTGAGATGTGCACGGACGTGGAAGGAGTCAGGTTCAATCCTTTGCTTTAAAACACTGGTACATTAATTCTATTTTAATTATTTAGATCAGGGGTGTCAAACTCATTTTAGATCGGGGGCCACATGGAGAAAAATCTACTCCCAAGTGGGCCGAACCAGTAAAATCCTGGCACGATAATTAAAAAATAAAGACACCTTTCAAATTGTTTTCTTTGTTTAAAAAAATAAAACAAGCACATTCCGAAAATGTACAAATAATAATGTTGGGGTTTTTTTACACTTACATGTTGCGGTTAATAGTATTCTATCTTTATTGGTCATCATTTTATTTTCTGAAACAATTATGTGATAATGTTCAGTCAACTCATTGGTGTTAATTTTCAATCCGTCAAAAATACAAAAATGGATGTTATTTGTGTAGTATGCTCATTTTCCTCGACTGATGCTCTAACATGGTTTATTTGTATTACATATGTAGCATCATCTACAAAGAATTGCTTTTGCGACATCTAGTGGACACATTTAGAACAGCATTTTCTTTCATTCAAACATTTTGGCTCATTTTCCATACTTACTCATCCCGCAGGCCGGATGAAAACTGTTCACAGGCCTGATCCGGCCCACAGGCCTTACGTTTGACACCCCTGCTTTAGATGAATGGAATTCAAATATAAAATTAAAACATATGCAGATTTCACAGTTTTTTGTCAAATTGACCAGTTTAAAGGCCTACTGAAATGAGATTTTCTTATTTAAACGGGGATAGCAGGTCCATTCTATGTGTCATACTTGATCATTTCGCGATATTGCCATATTTTTTCTGAAAGGATTTAGTAGGGAACATTGACGATAAAGTTTGCAACTTTTGGTCACTAATAAAAAAGCCTTGCCTGTACCGGAAGTAGCAGACGATGTGCTTGTGACATCACTGGTTGTAGAGCTCTTCACATCCTCACATTGTCTACGAAATTGCCACCAGCAGCTAGAGCGATTCGGACCGAGAAAGCGACAATTTCCCCATTAATTTGAGCGAGCATGAAAGATTCATGGATGAGGATAGTGAGAGTGAAGGATTAGAAGAAAAAAAAACGAGGGCAGTGGGAGCGATTCAGATGTTATTAGACACATTTACTAGGATAATTCTGGAAAATCCCTTATCTGCTTATTGTGTTACTAGTGTTTTAGTGAGATTATATAATCATACCTGAAAGTCGGAGGGGTGTGGTGCCCGCCAGTGTCTCTGAGGGAAGCCATGGAGGAGCCAAGAAAGTCGCAGCTGCTTCTTTGACAGCTGCAGGAAGAACGACACAAGCTCTGCTCAAGTTTACGGTAAGAGCCGACTTATTACCATAATTTTCTCACCGAAACCTGCCGGTTGACATGTGGTAGAGAACCATGTTCGCTTGACCGCTCTGTTCCATGTTAAAGCTTCACAACAAACAAAGAAACACCGGCTATGTTTGTGTTGCTACAGCCGGCTGCAATACACCGCTTTCCACCAACATCTTTCTTCTTTGTAGTCTTCATTATTAATTGAACAAATTGCAAAAGATTCAGCAACACAGATGTCCAGAATACTGTGTAATTATGCGATAAAAACAGACTACTTTTGGCCGTGATCGATGCTGGGAGAACATGTTCGCTACCACCGGTGACGTCACGCGCACGCGTCATCATTCCGCGACGTTTTCAACAGGATACCTCGCGGGAATTTTAAAATTGCAATTTAGTAAACTAAAAAGGCCGTATGGGCATGTGTTGCAATGTTAATATTTCATCATTGATATATAAACTATCAGACTGCGTGGTCGGTAGTAGTGGGTTTCAGTAGGCCTTTACCTTTGTTTAACTTTTATAAGTATGATTTTTTGTTTGCATTTCAACAGTTTTTCTCATGACGGTAGGACGAAACCATCCTTGCCCAGGCACGCCTTCCTGGTTTTTGGAGTATACATTTTGGGGTTTTGGAACTAGCCGCTAGACTAGATCTGACCAGTCTAAGTCTATGAGCATGAAATGATGAATCCTACTCGGATGATAGGCGAAACGTCTTCAAACCAAACAGTTCAGTGGCGATGGATTGAATGCCTGTCGATCTCACGATCGGTGCGGCGTCTTCAGTAATGCGGACGTTGTATCGATCCGTTGTAGTGAAGGCAAAGCTCTCAATTTTTTTCGGTCGATCTACGGTCCCATCCTCACCAATGGTGATGAGCTTTGGGTCATGACAGAAAGGACAGGATCACGGGTACAAGCGGCCAAAATTAGTTTCCTCCGCCGGGTGGCGGGGCTCTCCCTTAAAGATAGGGTGAGAAGCTCTAACCATCCTGGAGGAGCTCAAAGTAAAGCCGCTGCTCCTCCACATCTAGAGGAGCCAGATGAGGTGCTTTGGGCATCTGGTCAGGATGCCACCCGAACGCCTCCCTAGGGAGGTGTTTAGGGCACGTCCAACCGGTAGGAGGCCACGGGGAAAACCCAGGGCACGTTGGGAAGACTGTCTCCCGGCTGGCCTGGACAAAGTGGCTGGGGAGAAGGAAATTTCGGCTTCCCTGCTTAGGCTGCTGCCCCCACGACCCGACCTCGGATAAGCGGAAGAAGATGAATGGATGGATGGATTGAATGCCCTGAAATAACAATGACCTGATAAGAACACTCATAGACATTTCTCAATGTAAATGTATTTTTCTGTTTTTATTAGACTCTTCTCATGCAATGTATTTGATTAGAACTTAATTTCCTATTGGGTCTGCTAACGAAGGGAAATCACACTTCGACAACTGTCATTAGCTTTGACAGTAGAATTATTTGGATTTCGACAGGTTTTCTCACGAGAATAGGACGAAACCATCTTTGCCCAGGCTCATGGTTTTTGGAGTATAAATGTTGGGGTTTTGACACCAGCCCCTAGATTAGATCAGACCAATCTAAGTCTAAAATTAGAGTTGACCAATCGAAATCTATGAGCACAGACCTATGAATCCTACTCGGATGAGAGGCGAAATATATTCTAAGAAAAACCAAACAGTCGAGTTGCAATTGATTCAACACCCTGAGATTACGATTACCAGGATGAATGAGAATATTCATAGACATTTCTCTATGTACCGTATTTTATTGACCATAGGGTGCACCAGATTACAAGGCGCACTGCCGAAGAGCGGGTCTATTTAGGTTTATTTTCATACAAAAGGTGTGTAATGTTCTATATTTTCAATGGGATGTATAAAATGTTGGTGTTTACTTGAGTCAAATTGCAGTCTACACACATATATTATGTGTGACTGCCATCTACTGGTCACTTATTACGCCATGTACCAAATAAAATAGCTTCGAGGTCGGTAAGCACACCCAAAATTATTCCATACATAAGGCTATAATGTATGTACATGAGGTTATAAGGCGCACTGTCAAGTTTTGAGAAAATAAAACAATTTTAAGTGCGTCTTATAGTCCGAAAAATACAGTAAATGTATTTTTCATCCGTTTTTATCAGTTTCTTCTTATGCAGTGTGTTTGGTTAGTACTATATTTTTCTAACGGGCCTGACATAGATACTAAAAAAAATGCTGGGTTTGTTTTCTACCCAAATGCTGGGTTAAGCTGTTGGGTCATATTTATGGGTTATTTCTCAGCAGTTGGGTAGTTTTTGTGACTCAACCAGTGACCCAGCCAGCTGAGTTACTGATGGAGTCAGCTCTGTGACGTTACCCATCCCCAAAATTCTAGTAACAACCCAGCAAGGAAGTAGAATTTACCCTGCAGCTGGTTCAAATTGTGGATTGATTCTCTCCTGTCTAGTGTCTACCTCCTGAGATTGTGTCAAGCGGTCAGCCTCGTGCTTTGGGAGAAAAAAGTAAAAGAAAAGGTTTTTATGTACCTACCAAACCGGTTTCCATATGAGTAGGGAAATTGTGTTAGATGTAAATATAAACGGAATACAATGATTTGCAAATCCTTTTCAACCCATATTCAATTGAATGCACTACAAAGACAAGATATTTGATGTTCAAACTCATAAACTTTATTTTTTTTTTTGCAAATAATAATTAACTTAGAATTTCATGGCTGAAACATGTGCCAAAGAAGTTGGGAAAGGGTATGTTCACCACTGTGTTACATCACCTTTTCTTTTAACAACACTCAATAAACGTTTGGGAACTGAGGAAACTAATTGTTGAAGCTTTGAAAGTGGAATTCTTTCCCATTCTTGTTTTATGTATAACTTCAGTCGTTCAACAGTCTGTCTTCTCCGCTGCCGTATTTTACGCTTCATAATACACCACACATGTTCGATGGGAGACAGGTCTGGACTGCAGGCGGGCCAGGAAAGTACCCACACTCTATTACTACGAAACCACACTGTTGTAACACGCGGCTTGGCATTGTCTTGCTGAAATTAGCAGAGGCGTCCATGATAACGTTGCTCCATAACCTGTATGGACCATTCAGTATAAATGGTGCCTTCACAGATGTGTAAGTTACCCACGCCTTGGGCACTAATACACCTCCATACCATCACAGATGCTGGCCTTTGAACTTTTCGCCTGCAACATTCCGAATGGTTATTTTCCTCTTTGTGCCGGAGGACACCACGTCCACAGTTTCCAAATATAATTTGAAATGTGGACTCGTCAGACCACAGAACACTTTTCAACTTTGCATCAGTCCATCTTAGATGAGCTCGGGCCCAGCCAAGCCGGCGGCGTTCCTTGGTGTTGTTGATAAATGGGTTTTGCTTTGCAGAGCAGAGTTTTAACTTGCACTTACAAGTGTAGCAACCAACTGTAGCTACTGACAGTGGTTTTATGAAGTGTTCCTGAGCCCATGTGGTGATATCCTTTACACACTGATGTCTGTTTTTGATGCAGTACCTCCTGAGGGATCAACGGTCCGTAATATGAATGAATGAATGAATGAATGAATGGTTTATTTTGAGCCATGCAAACAAAACAAGAGAATGACATAAAATACAAAATAAATATATAGATACATTATTTTTACACCTACATTGAAAACATTACATGTGACTAATCTTTTGTAGATGTCAAGATTGGCTCAAAAGGGAGTGGGAAGAAGTAAACTTATTAGGTCCCACCCCTATACATAATACAATAATATATATAATATAATTCAATTCAGTGGTTGCTGCTATATATTGTCTATATATAATACATTTAAATTCACACACACTTACATATATACATATGTACACACACATATATACAATTTATATATATATACATATATATATGTATACATATATATATATATATATATATATATATATATATATATATATATATATATATATATATATATATACATATACACACACAATCACATACATACACACATGCATATACCCAAAATACACACACACACACACACACTCACACACACACACACACACACACACACACACACACACACCTATATAAATACTAGGGGTGGGCAAATTAGTGCGTTAATTATGAGTTAACTCATCAATCTATTAACGCCGACAATTATTTTATCGCACATTTGCGTATGTTGTTTACATGCTTTTATTTTGTTAACGCCTTTTCTTAACAAGATGGCGTCGCCCGGCGTCGAGGGGCTCTTGGTAAAGATGGAACATTTGGCAAAAATACCGGACTATTCTGCAAATTTCATGGCTGGCTTACAGCGTGGTCACTCCGGGATCACTTACGACCGCCAGACAATTCTGGATGTGGATAGATCGGGCCGTTTTGGACTGAATGACGCGTGCTTGCTAGACCGGCTAGCTAGCATGGGAATACTTCGCCGGCTATATCCAGCGGCCTGTGAAGCAGCGGAGTATATGTGTTGTCTGTCTATTTATGAATAATGCAGATGAGGAGTGTTGGCTGAGTTCTTAACGTTTGCTTTCAGAGCGTGCATATCACAACATCCAAGATGCCGTCATGGCAACACACAACCTATACCGGGCTACCGCGCATGCTCGTCACTCCTGTTGCATGCTGGGTAGGGTAGTTCTTTTATTCCCTGGCTCATAACGTCACAATATAGTACCATGTATATGATGCGTTCAGTTTATCAAAGCACCAAGCAAACAATCGGAAAATTCCCATCATATCAATTCCTAGATATGGTCATGATTGTCTTAAGTGCACTACGCAGAATAAACACAACATTATTAATATTGCTACTACGGATAATTTGATCAAAAATTCCCTAAAACAGCCCACTACCTATAATATAGTTTTTTTTAAACATAAGATCCCTGATAAAAAAAATGTTTCTGCTGTTACCACAGAAATTGCCTGTTCAGATGTTATGATTGTGGCTCAGAGAGTTGTATGTAGATTATATTTATTTTCCATAACAAACAGGATAACTTAAATACCCTGGCAGTGGTAGTAATAAGCTTAAATGTTTGTATTTACATTTTTTGAGTTGATTTTCATAAAATATGCTATTTAACTGCTACTGTTTAATAAGGACTGATTTAAATTGTGTTTGCACAACAAATGTTTTGGCGCTTTTGTTCATGTGGGAGAATATTCCAATAAAGGTGTACTACACACTACTTTTGAATTCATTATTGGGCTTTGCGTATACAATGCAGTTAATCGTGATTAATCAGAGAAATAGTGCGATTATCTTCGATTAAAATTTTTAATCGTTGCCCAGCCCTAATAAATACTATATATATAATAGTATATATAATATACACTTTTGTCTAAACATTATTAACAGTTTATGGTGCCTATGGGAACAAGCTTTCATTCTGACTGTGATATTAGTGGTTAATAGTGGATCTGTGGCTATGGAGCTACTGCCCCTGATCAACAGGACCTGAGGACCACTCTTGCTATGTGTCCAATGCTGTGCATTAAAAGAGACGAGGTGAGCCCCCTGCCAGAGGAGTTATCCACGAACATAAGATCCCCCACTCGCCTGCCCTGTACTCCAGATAGTGTACCCAAATCCCTTTTCTTAAATTCCATCGGCACCAATTCTTTAGTCAGAATTCATATTTGTTTTTACATTTTCAGAAAATTAATATTACTCAAATTGCATATAGGATTGTTTGTGTACACACACACACACACACACATGCGCACACACACACACACACACACACACACACACACACACACACACACACACACACACACACACACACACTCACACACACACACACACGCTCACACGCACACACAATTCAATGTATTCCTCTCATTGATACTAATTCATATAGTTTAACTAGTTGGGTGATGTCATAGAAGTAATAATAATAATGATAATATCAACAATGACTAAACAATAATAATATCGATAATGATAACAATAATAATAACAATATGAACAATAGCAATAGCAATGACAATAAATGATGACAATAATACATATAAAATAATGAAGATGATGATGATGATGATGATAATAACAACAATAATAATAATAATAATAACAATAATCATTATTAGCCAGTGATGGAGTTTAACACTTAGGCATCCATGTTCACATTATTATACATTGCCCATACCATTTTTTTGTATCTTGTTTTGAACTGATGGACATTTGAACATTGCTTGAGCCCCACATCCAATCCGTTCCAAAGTTTCACTCCACGCACAGACACACACAAACTTTTCCTCGTAGTTCTTACTGTTGGAAAATTAAAGATACTACACCCCCTTAGATTATGAACTCCTTCTCTGTGTTTGAAATGTATTTGAATATTGGCAGGTAGAACCTTTTTGTTTGCTTTAAATAGTAATTGAGCTGTATTAAAATCAACTAGATCAGGCAGTTTTAATAATTTAGATTGTAAAAATAAAATATTTGTGTGGTCACAATATCCCACCTTGTGTAGAATTCTTATTGCACGTTTTTGGAGTGTAACCAGGGGATGTAGTGAAGTTTTGTAGTTGTTGCCCCAGATTTCTATGCAGTAATTTAGATATGGCAAGACCAATGAACAATATAATAAATGCAGAGCTGTGTAATTTAAGAAGAATTTGGATTTATTGATAACAGAGATGGTTTTGGAGATGTTGCTTTGTATATGTCTTATGTGTGGTTTCCAGCTTAATTTATTATCAATAGTGACTCCTAAGAATTTAATTTCTGACACCGTTTCTAGAATCACGCCATCTATATTTATTGCTGGTCCTGGATTGGAATAGCCGAATAATATAACTTTTATTTTCTTTAAATTAAGGGATAATTTGTTTATATCTAACCATGTTTTTAATTTTGCAAGTTCATTATTTAGGGTGGATACAAAATGTGTATAATTATCGTTAGAATAGAAAATATTAGTGTCGTCTGCGAATATGACTAATTTTAATACATTTGATACTGTAAATATGTCATTAATATATAAGTTAAATAACTTGGGACCAAGAACGGATCCCTGTGGAACCCCACAAGCAATGTCCAAATGCCCAGATGTAAACTCGCCCATCTTCACAAACTGCTGTCTTTGTGTTAAATAGCTCCTTATCCAAGTCAAAGCTACTCCCCTTATTCCATATCTGTATATTTTTTTCAGTAATACTTAATGATTAATGGTGTCAAATGCTTTACTCAGATCCATGTAAATTCCAGCTGCATATTTCTTACTATCTAAGCTATTGGTTATCTCTTCTACTGCATCAATTATTGCCATAGATGTTGACCTTGCTGTCCTAAAACCGTATTGACTTTCATTAATTATCTTATGTTTATCTATAAATTTCTCTAATCTAGTGTTATATAATTTCTCTAAGATTTTGGAAAACTGCGGGAGAGAAAGAGACAGGTTGGTAGTTTGTGAAGATGTGTTTGTTCTCATTTTTATATATTGGTATTACCTTTGCCATTTTCATTTTATTAGGAAATTGTCCTGTTTGGAAGGATAGGTAAAAAATATATAAGTCAGTGGTTTGGTGATGGAATGTATGGTTTTTTTCACAAGTGTCATATCTATGTCAAAACAATCAGTAGATGTTTTATTTTTGCAATTATTAACAACATCTATTATTTCCTCTTCAGTTACTCCCAACAGAAACATACTCATTGGATTCATTTCAATCAGTGACTCCATTTCATTGCTGCTATAATCAGGGATTTTGGCTGCCAATTCTGATCCGACATTTACAAAGAAACTGTTAAAACTCTCCACAACATTATTCATATTATAATTATCTTGGTTGTTATCAGTGAAATAGCTAGGATACAAGTTATTTTTTGATTTTCCTTTAATTATAGTGTTAAGTATGCCCCACACCTCCTTAGTGTTGTTCTTATTCCTATTTAATAGATTGGTATAATATAATTTCTTACTAGTCCTTATTATATCAGTCAATTTATGTTTATATGTTTTATATCTATGTTCAGAGTCTTCAATCAGTTTCTTTGTATATTCATTTTTTGGGCCAGGTTTTACATTACTTAATTTGATGAATTGTCTATATAATGTGTTTTTCTTTTTACAAGCGTTTTGTAAACCCTTGGTTAACCATGGGCACTTTAAAGTTTTGTTGTTTCAAATTTTTTTATTGGACATTTTTGGTTATATATTGAATTAAATATATCTATAAATGATTCAAAGGCACTATCCACATCCTTTTTGTTGTACACGCAATCCCAGTTTTGCATTTTTAGGTCCTGATTTAATAGATTGAAAGAGTCTTCTGTTCTAACTCGTTTGTAAGTATATTTTTGCTGTGAATTCAGGTCTGTACTGGTCTCATCATTATACACTGTGAATACAGGCAGATGATCGGTTATGTCACAGACCATTACTCCACTGATGTTTGAAGACTGCACATTATTTGTGAAGATGTTATCGATGAGGGTTGCACTGTGCGATGTTATTCTAGTCGGTCTTGTAATGGTTGGGTATAAACTCATACTGTGCATCCTGTTAATATAGTTTTCTGTTGCTATGTGGTTATTTGGATTCATGAGATCAATATTATAATCCCCACAAATAAATATTGTTTTATTAACTATTTCTGAGAAAGTTTTTTCAACCCACTCAGTAAATAGTTCCACATTTGAACCTGGTGACCTGTATATACAGCTAACTATGATATTTTTCTTCCTTTCATTAATGATTTCTATTGATAAGCATTCAACGATATCATTTACTGATACAGTCATGTCTTCTAATATTTTGTATTTATATTTCTTGTGAACGTACATAGCGACTCCTCCACCCATTTTATTTGATCTGTTAACATAGTTTAAATTATAATCCTTTATCTCAAAATCAATGCCTTTTGCTTCATTAAACCATGTTTCGGATATAGCAATTATGCTAAATGGATTCACAAAATGTTGTAAGTAGTCTTGAATTGCACTGGAATTTGCATACATGCTTCTACTGTTAAAATGAATGACTGAAAATGTGCCTTTTGATTTTATTGAGTTATTATATTCCTTTTCTGAATAGTATTTGCAGTTAATGGAGTCAGATGATGGAAACATATTATCTGGATCGAGATGATATTCCAAGTCTAATGAATTGTGATCAGTATACTCAGATAATTTTAGTTCAACAATCTTGGAATGTAGAATCCTTTGTTGTATTAATAAATTGTTGTCTGTAATATCAGAGGACTGATTGTATGCCATTGAATGAACTTGTTAAAGTACTTTTTAACTCTCCTTGTCCCACTAATTCACATATTTATTCATATCTCTTCAGTTCCTGTATGTCTCTAACAACCAGCACTTTTGCTTGTTCAGGTGATCCGTTCAGTTTTATGAATATTTTACAGTTTGTGACCCAAGTATTCTGTATTTTGTTTTGTTTCCTTAAGTGCCTGGCTTTTTTTGCAATATCTGCATTCCTTTTGATCAGGTGATCATTCAAATATACTTTGGTGCCTTTTAGCTTTCTCCCTTGTTTCATTAGTTCAGTCTTTCTTTTCCTGTTGACGAACCTCAGGATGACAGCAGGCATGACGTCCCTCTTCGCAGGCAGAGGATGACACGCTTCGATTGAGTTCTTGTCCAGATGAATGTCTCTGGAAACCAAAAAGTCCACAACCTGCTCCTCCACCGAGCCAGCCTCCGGGTCCCCAGATGCACTCTCGTTCCCCGCAGCATGTGCATATGAGCGGGGTTTAACTTTTAGCCCTGTCACAATCACATCATTCAGTCTAGAATACTGCTCCAGATCTTCCACTTTCCTCTCCAACTCGCCGATCTTCTTATCCCTCTCCTGGATGCACATACGGAGCTCCGTGACTTCATCCACAAGTTTAAGAATTATATCCTGTTTAATCCGTATGTCATTTACGTCTTGTGAAAGAAATTGAAGTGACTTTTTAATGTCCTCGTTTTCCTCCGCCGCTGGGGTTCTCTTCGGTCCCATGACGACGAGCCCTTAAGATCCCACAGTCTGGTCAAATATGATATTTAGCTGCTCAGCGATGTGTTGGCAACTTCTGCGTCTTTGTTAGCAGCTAACAACTAAGCTAACTAGCGAGCTGAGCTAAGTCAGCACGGAACGCGGCGAAATGCTTCTCCCTAAATAAAGACTCAAAGATGTATTAATACGACGTGAATATTTAAACACTGGAGAAAAAGTAATACGACTGACTTATTAGCGTTCGGCTCCCTTCTTTATCGACATCGCTTAACTGCAGTGATTTCTCCAGATTCTCTGAACCTTTTAATGATTTTACGGACCGTAGATGTTAAAATCCCTAAATTCCTTGCAATAGCTCGTTGAGAAATGTTTTGTTTTTCAAACTGTTCGACAATTTGCTTACAAAGTGGTGACCCTCGCCCCATCCTTGTTTGTGAATTACTCAGCATTTCATGAAAGCTGCTTTCATACCCAATCATGGCACCCAACTGTTCCCAATTAGCCTGCACACCTGTGGGATGTTTCAAATAAGCGTTTGATGAGAATTTCCCAACTTTATCTGTATTTATTGCCACCTTTCCCAACTTCTTTGACACGTGTTGCTTGCATCAAATTCTAAAGTTAATGATTATTTGCAAAAAAAACAAAATTGTTTTATCAGTTTGAACATCTAATATGTTGTCTTTGTAGCATATTCAACTGAATATGGGTTGAAAATGATTTGCAAATCATTGTATTCCGTTTATATTTACATCTAACACAATTTTCCCAACTCATATGGAACCTGTCACATATGTGCAAGAAATATCACTGTCCGTATAACTCTAGTTGTCCTTATACCATCTTTATAATTTTATCCAGAAAGGGGCGTGGCTTAAATGTACCATTTGTTCAGGGGGGTCAGTTGGGGTGGTGACGGCACTGGGAGTAGGTGTATGTCAAATCCGGCTGCCATTTCGTTTTGTAGTTCTCTCAGGACAACTGTCATTTTTTTTGCAGTCCATATGTCATAATGATTTATGACTCCTACAGGCAGAGGTCGGTATTGCAATTTGTAGTTTACAGGCAACCAACTTCTCCTTGTTGGGGTCGCAAACTCATCACGACATCGCACTATAAAAAAAGATCGCTGACAGCTGCAAAAGTTGAAACTATGAGTGAGGATTGTGATTAAAAACTATAAGTGGAAACTTTTACGTCTTCCTGTAGGCGTCATGAATAATTATGACGTTTAAACTACAAAAAACATGACAATAACGATTAATATTAAAATGTATTTGGTAGTGTATTCAACATTGCAGTTAAAAAACACCCAGTATTTGGGTTGAATATATAACCAAGTTATTTGGTAGAATTAACCCAGCTTTGCAGTTAAAATAACCCAGTATTTGGGTTAAATGCATAACCTTTCTTGCTGAGTTAAATAAGAAACACATCTTGCTGGGTTAAACTAACCCAGTGTTGGTTTGGTTCAATAGTTACCCAACAGCTGGGCTGAAAACTACCCAGATTTTACCCCACTAATGATGTGCTGTTGTTGTAGTAGTAATTCAGATTGGGTAGTTTTCAACCGAGCACCCTGTTAGAGTGTAAGCTTAAGGTTTACGTGTTAAATAAGTATTTTTTTGATCAACACAAGCTTTCATATCATTTGACAAATGTAAATAGGTTAGATATAATTATTAAAATCAATAGTAAGATTACTAATTTGGTGTTAATATTTAAGTGAGCACCGGGCCCCTTTGGAGTGAAAAAGGTGGGCCCCAAGGTCAAAAATGTTAAGAACCTCTGGTGTCTCCTGGAAAAACTCTACCATGTATGGCGATATCTGCTGATGTCACAGTTTGTTGAACATCACAAGTCGGGGAAAATTTGGTTTTGAATTCACATTTTCCGCACTTATGGGGTTCCCAGATGCACGAAAAACCGGTGCCAACAAGCAAAAATGTGGGTTTTGCATACTATATGACCCCTTTAAATAAAATTACAGTAAAGTAAACACCTTCACCATCGCTTGATTCCCCTTAGAGGCGATAGACAGCTGAGTAGTGCTTATACAGCAGCAGCCGGACTCTGTATCTCCCACTCCCTCTCCTCTGTTGCAAGTTTTGTTGATTCCATGTAAAATTTTGGTGTGCTATGGCTGAGTTTTTTTCCTTGGCCTCAGTCTGAACCCCCTCCAGCTTTTGAATTAATATTTTTAACCCCCCCTCAGCCCCACATATCCAGTGTTTACCTGTTTCTCACATTTTTTATTGTAAGGGGAGGCCCGTCAGCGATCCTATTTTTGTCTCCCTGTAAGGTTTCTGATCTTGAATGGAATTGTGCTGAGAATCTCAATTTCTGATTCTGTAAAACTCCTCACTTTTTTAAGGAACCAACCATACGGAGAACAAGATATTGCACAGCAATAGTGTGATTTATTTTTTCAATGAATTTCATGTTTTTAGTTTGAATTGTGATTACTGAAAAGGCTCTTAAGTGAATAATCCCAGTTTGTAGTTAATGGTTCCCCTAATTATAATGACTCATTGAAGATCCCACACTACTTATGACATGCCATAAGTGCACCCAAGTCACTTTAAATGAAGACAGACGGGTCTATTAATTTGCATCATTAATTACTTTAAATGTGTTGTTCATGGGATATAGCAAATTAGCAGGAGTGGTTCCTGTTTTCTGCCCTGCCTTCTTCACATATCAGTCAAGTGTTGCCTTTAAGGACTTGGCTCCCGATTTGAATGTGTTATTTTGTCTTTAACATGTAGAAATATGGATAATTATCCCTTCACTTCATGATTCATGGTAAAATAAGGCTGCAAAGAAAATGGAGTGATGGTGGAATAAAAAGTAATAAAAAACAAAGGTGAGAGAAAATGTGTTTTGCACCGGCACTTTATCAGAGCTGTGTCAGTGAGTGGAAATAGTATGAAAACACCGATATATTGGAGAAGTGAGAGAAACAAAAAAAAAAAAAACGCCACATTAATCATGGCGGGGATGTCTGTCCGGCCACGTCAGAGCTCGGAAATCGCATTTGTTTCGCTCTTATGAAGGAAGGGGAAGTATTTCACACTCTGACAAGAATAAAGGCAAAATCAGCAACAGAAGTGGTTTATAGCAGATTGAGTGCAATTGTGAATTGCTCTCGCCAATGCAAGATCAAGGAACCAAAAGAGGGGATTGAGAGTTCCATTTGGATTCTTTGGTTTCTCCCAATTTGATTCAGGTGGAATTCAGGAAAATTACACCTTAGAAGTCAAACAAAACAGCAAAACAAATATGACTAAAGATCTGTATACAAAGTTTAGCTGCGGCCATGTCTCTCCAACTATGCCAGCTTTCGTTGAGTTGTTAAGGAATCAGGGTAATTCTTCCTACCTGCAGATTGATGCTGATGCAGCAAGAGAGTGTTGACTACAGCAGAACTGTTACACAAATGATAAAAATACAAAAAATAATTATTAGGGATGTCCCTATCAATATTTTTGGCCTTAGTTCCAATCCGATTTTGAGTCCCGATCATACTTGCCAACCTTGAGACCTCCAAATTCGGGAAATGGGGGATTTGTGGTGGGCGGGGTTGAGGGGGCGTAGTTTGGTGGTAGCGGGGGTGTATATTGTAGCGTTCCGGGGTTCTGCAAGGGGTTCTGGGTATTTGTTCTGTTGTGTTTATGTTGTGTTATGGTGCGGATGTTCTCCCAAAATGTGTTTTGTCATTATTGTTTGCTGTGGGTTCACAGTGTGGCTCATATTTGTAACAGTGTTAAAGTTGTTGATCAAGTATGCGTTGCATTCACTTGTGTGTGTGTGTGTGTGTGTGTGTGTGTGTGTGTGTGTGTGTGTGTGTGTGTGTGTGTAAGCCGCATATAGTATGTGACTGGGTATGTTTGTATGGAGGAAAAGCGGACATGAAAACTAATACTGTTGTGGAAATCGGGAGAAATTTGGGTTTGTTGCTCCGAGAGATTTTCGGGAGGGGCACTGGAATTCGGGAGTCTCCCGGGAAAATCGGGAGGGTTGGCAAGTATGGTCCCGATCCCATACTTTGACAACTCGTCAGACCACAGATCACTTTTGCACTTTGCATCAGTCCATCTTACTAGATGAGCTCGGCCCCAGCGAAGCCGGCAGCATTTCTGGGTGTTGTTGATGAATGGCTTTCGCTTTGCATAGTCGAGTTTTAACTTGCACTTACAGATGTAGCAACAAACTATAGTTACTGACAGTGGTTTTCTGAAGTGTTCCAGAGCAATGTGGTGATATCCTTTAGAGATTGATGTCGGTTTGAGATTGATCCCGCCTGAGGGATCGAAAGTCCATAGTGTCATCGCTTACGTGCAGTGATTTTCCTAATTCTCTGAATCTTTTGATGATATTACGAACAGTAGATGGTGAATTCCCTAAATTCCTTGCAATAGCTCTCGGAGAAATGTTGTTTTTAAACTGTTCGACAATTTGCTCACGCATTTGTTCATAAAGTGGTGACCCTCGCCCCATCCTGGTTTGTGAATTACTTAGCATTTCATGGAAGCTGCTTTTATACTCAATCATGTCACCGACCTGTTCTCAATTAGCCTGTTCACCTGTGGGATGTTCCAAATAAATGTTTGATGAGCATTCCTCAACTTTCTCAGTCTTTGTTGCCACTTGGGCCAGCTTATGCATCAAATTCCAAGTGACCAATATTTGCAAAAAATAAAGTTGAATAGTTTGAACATTAAATATCTTGTCTTTGCAGTCTATTCAATTGAATATAGGTTGAAAAGGATGTGCACATTATTGTATTCTGTTTTTATTTACCATTTACACAACGTGCCAACTTCACTGGTTTTGGGTTTTGTAGAATAAAAAACAATGTATGTGCAGTTAATGTATTTCTAGTTTGTATTTGTTTTTGGTTTATTGATGTAGTTTTTAGAGTCCTTGAATTACTATTAGTACGTACATTTTTTGGTATTATAGTTTGTTATTACTTTATTTTTCCCGAGCTTCTTTTAGTTTCACACATATGACCAGGCTTATGAATACATAATGGACAGAAACCGTTATTCAGGAATATATTACATCCTCTTTTAATAAGTGCTGCCGGGCAGAATATTAGCTGTGAAACACAATTAGCAGAATATTTTGAAAGAGGGTGGAAATTATGCACCGCCTCTGGGCACGCAAAAGGCTTTAATATCACCCTTTTCTCCCTCTCACTCCTATTTCAACGATATATGTTTTCATATGCAACCTCCCTGGATAATGACTATAATTACCTTTAAAAATGCACACATTACAACTGGTATTTGCGCAATTTGTCTTGTGTGATAATAGCAGCCATCCTGGTAATGAAGAGTAGAACACATCCAGTACACTTTTCCTTATTGTTCGCACATAAAAGCAAAATATGCGGCCTCATTTGTTCCCCGACTAATATTCATAAGAAGCCATATTCGCAATTTTGTATTCCCAAATCCCCTCAAGCGGAAATAAGTTTGACATTTCCCTTCACCCTGTTAAATGACAGCGTCCAACCTTTCCAGTATAAACCTGTGTGAAATGAGAGGGTTTGTAGTTCATCAACAGAAGACAAGGCGCTGCAGAGGGGAGATGGGAATCTGTTTTTATTAACATGCCTGACAAATGCCAGGATGAGACCTGGCTACTATTAACCTACACTCCTTGGCAGCGGCGTCTGCATATTTTATACATTCTTGTTGGCTGGGCTTCTGAAGAGAGACCGAGGTCGTAATCAGTCTGCCTGACAATGGGTTCTGTATGTTGGTGTTGGGCCAAAAGCAACGCCATTTCTATTCATGTAAGGCTGGATTACCACAGGAGCTCTCACCAATGTGTTTGATTCTATTTACATCTAATTTAGAGCTAGTTTTGCATGAATCTGCGGTATCGTGAACCCCCAGAATAGGGAAATTCTAAAGAAGTGAGCCACATTTACAAAATCCAAAACCAGTGAAGTTGGCACGTTGTGGAAATGGTAAATAAAAACATAATACAATTATTTGCAAATCCTTTTCAACCTATATTCAATTGAATAGACTGTAAAGACAAGCTACTTAAAGGGGAACATTATCACCAGACCTATGTAAGCGTCAATATATACCTTGATGGTGCAGAAAAAAGACCATATATTTTTTTATCCAATTTCCGAACTCTAAATGGGTGAATTTTGGCGAATTAAACGCCTTTCTGTTTATCGCTCTTTTTTTTTTACAGCCGCCATTTTCATTTTCAACACATTGCAAACATTTGGTCTCAGCTCTGTTATTTTACGCTTTTTTGACTATTTTTTGGAACTTTGGAGACATTGCGCCTCGTCGGTGTGTTGTCGGAGGGTGTAACAACACTAACAGGGAGGGATTCAAGTTGCACCACTGGCCCGAAGATGCGAAAGTGTCTGCCGCCAGACCCCCATTGAATGTGCCAGAGTGTCTCCACATTTTACCGGCGATGACAGACATGGCACAGAGATGTATGGATAACATGCAGATGCATTTGCAACGATAAAGTCAACAAAATCACAAAGGTGAGTTTTGTTGATGTTGACTTATGTGCTAATCAGACATATTTGGTTGCGGCGTGACTGCCAGCTAATCGATGCTAACATGCTACGCTAATCGACGCTAACATGCTATTTACCGGCGGTGCTAAAGCAGACATGGCACAGAGATGTATGGATAACCTGCAGATGCATTTGCAACTATAAAGTCAACGAATTCACAAAGGTGAGTTTTGTTGATGTTGACTGCCAGCTAATCGATGCTAACATTGTACGCTAATCGATGCTAACATGCTATTTACCGGCGATGCTAAAGCAGACATGGCACAGAGATGTATGGATAACCTGCAGATGCATTTGCAACTATATTACGTTTCCTTCCACCCGCATTTAATGCGAAAAAAACACTTACCAATCGAAGGATTTAAGTTGCTCCATTATCACAAAATGCGAAAGTCCTGATCGTTTGGTACGCACATTTTACCGGCAAGGCTAACGCAGCTATTCATAGCCATGCTATGGCTATGAATAGCATCAATAGCTATTCCCTCAATAGCTTCAGTTTCTTCTTCAATACTTTTATACTCCAACCATTCGTTTCAATACATGCGTAATCTGTTGAATCGCTTAAGCCGTTGAAATCCAAGTCTGAATCCGAGCTAATGTCGCTATATCTTGCTGTGCTATTCGTCATTGTTTGTTTACATTGGCAGCACTGTATGATGTCACAGAGAAATGGATAGTCGCATCGCAAATAGTGAAAATTAAGCACTTTAAAGCTTTTTTTAGGGATATTCCGGGACCGGTAAAATTTTGAAAAAAACTTCAAAAAATACAACAAGCTACTGAGAACTGATTTTTATTGTTTTTAACCCTTTCGAAATTGTGATAATGTTCCCCTTTAACGTTTAAACTGTAAAACTGTATTTTTTGCAAATATTAGCTCATTTGGAATCTGATGCCTGCGATATGTTTCCAAAAAGCTGGCACGAGTGGCAAAAAAGACTGAGAAAGTTGAAGAATGCTCATTAAACACTTATTTGGAACATTCCACAGGTTAACAGGCTAATTGGGAACAGGTGGGTGCCATGATTAGGTATAAAAGCAGCTTCCATGAAATAATCAGTCATACCCAAACAAGGATGGGGCGAGGGTCCCCACTTTGTGAACAAATGCGTGAGCAAATTGTCCAACAGTTGGAGAACAAATTGACCCCCCACTGTCAGTTTTGGCCCTTAAACTTCCTTACAAACCGTGCACATTTGTAAAAAGCATGCACTCAAACAAGTTATAACCTCTCACTCACCATGGCTCTGAACTGGTGGCTAAACAAGTCAGGCTGGGGGCTTTATATAGGACAGGGGTTGGCAACCCAAAATGTTGAAAGAGCCTTATTGGACCAAAAATACAAAAACAAATCTGTCTGGAGCCGCAAAAAATTAAAAGCCATATTATATACAGATAGTGTCATGAGATATAAATTGAATTATGAGGATATACTGGCCCCTAGACACATTTTTTTTCTCAAAAATTGGCCCCCAGACTCAGAAAATAATTACCCAGGCCTGTTCTATACAATAGGAACACTTTCATGTTTCTAGGAATTTGCTGGACAAATGTTTTGTCCCTCCCAAGTTTTGATATGAACTTGGGAGAGGGTATGGTGCCAGATTTGGCCCCCAGTCCGTCAGTTGAATAACCCTACCCTAGAAGTTGCTCGGGTCGTGCAGCTTCTTCAGGATGGTTTGATGTGACACTTTGCCCAGTGTGGATCAGAAACTTGGAGACATGCCGGTACTAATGCAAGTACTATTTGCAGTTCCAATGAGAATTTTCCATAAAGTAAATATTTAGTTAATAAAATTAGTTTATTTGTTGTTTGGTTGTCAGTTTGGAACTTAAAATGCATGGACACCTTTTTACTTTTCAAAGTTCCTGTTATTTTTCTAACACATTCTGTCAGCTTTTTTATTTCTCCCAACTTTCCCCATTTGTATTTGAGTAACCAACTCATTTGAGAATTCACACATCTGCTATACTCTACTGGGATGTCTGCAAATGATGCACAGATGTGCTTTTAGTTGAGAAATGCCAAGATTGAAAGTTATTTTACTGTATTCCCAAAGCACTGAATTGAAAATGTATTTTGATCATTTACAATACTTTTCAAAATAAAGGGGAACACAAACAAATGTCATTATTGGTTTCATTTAAAAACATAAGATCCTACAATACAATGTTTCTTATAGGTTTCAAAGAACAATTTTAGAAGATTAAAATAAAAATGAAAAGTAATTTAACACACCGGGCCTTTCTTATCACACATATATGAAATTGTAAATTATTCTTCATTACTTGTGTAGCCTGTCATAATCTAGGATTGGATTAGAATAAAATAAACAGCTTTATTGACATTGTATCAAATGCCCCATATTTATATATGCCACTTTTGGTTTGTGTTTGAAGAGAAATAAAACCACTATTAAATTCTAGGAATTTGTACAAAATTCGGTAATTTCACGAGCATTAGTTTACGCTATGTGGGCAGCTTTGACTGCGCTAATAATGGTCAGCCGATGTGTGTAGTTAGCCAGCAGGGGATGCAACTCAGTATTCTTCTTCCTCCAAACACCACAAGTTGAGTTTATACCAAGAAGTTCTATTTTGGTTTCATCTGACCACATGACATTCTCCCAATCCTCTGTTGTATCATCCATGTGTCCATTTTGGTATAAACTCAACTCTTCGTGTTTGGAGGAAGAAGAATACTGAGTTGCATCCCAAGAACACCATAACTACTGTGAATTATGGAGGTGGAAACATCATGCTTTGGGGCTGTTTTTCTGCTAAGGGGACAGGACGATTGATCCGTGTTAAGGAAAGAATGAATGGGGCCATGTATTGTGAGATTTTGAGCCGAGACCTCCTTCCATCAGTGCGAGCTTTGAATGGTTGACCAAATACTTATTTTCCACCATAATTTACAAATAAATTCCTTAAAATTCCTACAATGTGAATTCCCGGACTTTTTTTCACATTCTGTCTCTCACAGTTGAAGTGTACCTATGACAACAATTACAGACCTCTGTCATCATTTTAAGTGGGAGAACTTGCACATTCGGTGGCTGACTAAATACTTTTTTGCCCCACTGTAAGTACATAACTCCACATGTGTTCATTCATAGTTTTGATGCCTTAAGTGACAATCTACAATGTAAATAGTCATGAAGATAAAGAACACCCATTGAATGAGAAGGTGTGTCCAAACATTTTGGCCTGTACCGTATATACAAACGATATTTTAGTGACATTGCGCAAGCAGACCAGTAGTGATGTGTGGCTCGATACTGAAGGGTCAATATTGCCGATACTACATTTTTGTATTTTGGTATCAAGTCTCAAATCAAATTATCCATACTTCTGATACTTTGGTTATTTGAGATAATATATATCATTAACAAGAACACAGTGCAAGGTAACTCAATCATTGAGATCTTGTCTGTGTGACAAGTATTGGTACTTAAACTTAAACTTGAAAGAAAGACTATGAGTGGGAACTGCTTTTCCCCCACCTCGGTAAGATAGGTAGGTTTTAACATGCAGGTTTTGTCAGTCCACCATTGCCGATCAGCTGCAAGTGATGAACTTGTTGGTACTACGAAGAAAAAGGGATGCACTGGTTTGGTGGAAAGAGCATGAGTCAACCTTCCCAGTCCTGACCTGGAATTAGTCTCTTCTGTAGCAGCAGAGAAACATTTTTTTTTAGTTTTTTTTTAAAGCAAGAGAGGTTCTGACGAAAAAATGGAACAAACTAAAGGGGAAGACCGAAAGAATGATATCATTCTTAGGCAATAACTTGTGAATGAGGTAACGTGTCAATGTCGGATGCTTTTCTGAATGTTATTTGCATGTTAAGTATTTTCATATTAACATCCATCAATCCATCCATTTTCCCACTGCACTGCCAATGAGCGGGACTATTCAGGTTTTTTTTTTATACAAAAGGCACACCGGATTATAAGGCCCACTGAAGGGGTCATATAATGATTGTTTTCTAAATGGAAAACCCTTCCTTGCGGTCTACATAACATGTAATGGTGGTTCTTTGGTCAAAATGTTGCATAGATTATGATTTACAGATCATCTTCAAGTGGCTTTCTGACAGTCGCTTCAGGATGCGCCGTTTTTCGGGCAGTCTTATTTACGTGGCTCACCTTTGACAGCGTCATCTCGCCATCATCTTTGTTGTAGCGGTGTAGCGTGCAAGGACGGGAGTGGAAGAAGCGTTAAAAGATGGAGCTAACTGTTTTAATGACATTCAGACTTTACTTCAATCAATAACGGAGCAGCATCTTCTCTCCGTGGCTCAATAATGCGACGTCGGAAATGTGTCTCATGAAAAACTGTCCAACCGGAACTCTCTAATAACTAAAGTTCTGTGGGTAAGTAAGAAATTTAAGCTACTTTATATGAATAATGGCAACAGCAGAGGATAAATGTCCCATAACAAGAAAAGAGTGGAAAAGAAGAAGCTTATGACTACGGAATACAATGTCAGATTTCGCGCACATTTTAAGGACTTATGCAGATCCCAAATACAGATCAGTAGGTACGAGAAGGTAAGAAAAGTTTGTTTTGATTAATGTTGCAAAACAAAACTCCAGATAATGTCTGCTATCCATCCATCCATCCATTTTCTACCGCTTATTCCCTTTCGGGGTCGCGGGGGGCGCTGGCGCCTATCTCAGCTACAATCGGGCGGAAGGCGGGGTACACCCTGGACAAGTCGCCACCTCATCGCAGGGCCAACACAGATAGACAGACAACATTCACACTCACATTCACACACTAGGGCCAATTTAGTGTTGCCAATCAACCTATCCCCAGGTGCATGTCTTTGGAAGTGGGAGGAAGCCGGAGTACCCGGAGGGAACCCACGCATTCACGGGGAGAACATGCAAACTCCACACAGAAAGATCCCGAGCCTGGATTTGAACCCAGGACTGCAAGACCTTCGTATTGTGAGGCAGACGCACTAACCCCTCTTCCACCGTGAAGCCCGCATTGTGTGTAATGTTCTTTATTTTCAATGGAACATTAAAAGTTTTGTTTTTTACTGGTGTCATATTGCAATCTACACATATCTCTTATGTGTGACTACCATCAACGGGTCACACTTATCATTACACCATGCACCAAATAAAATAGCTTTGAGGTTGGTAAGCACAACCAGAACCATGCCGTACATTAGGTGCACTGTCAGTGTTGGGGGTGTGGTTAAGAGGGGAGGATTTGATTGATTTAAACTTTTATTAGTAGATTGCACAGTTCAGTACATATTCCGTACAATTGACCCCTAAATAGTAACACGCCAATAAGTTTTTCAACTTGTATAACTCGGAGTCCACGTTAATGAATTCATGGTACAAATATATACTATCAGCCTAATATCACACAAGTTAATCATCATACTATATATGCAATAGAGTGCTCCATGTTGTCTGTTGCCATCTCCTGGTGAATGTTGCCTATAGCGTTATGGGGTTGCTTTTTGATTTACATGCGCAGGCAAGTGAGTGAGTCTGTTCTGAAGCCCACAGTAAAGAGACGTAACTTCATCAACTCGCCTGGTTATTGACTCCAACCCAATATATTACAATATACATTGAATTATTTACAATATTTACAATCAGGGGGGTGGGATGAGGAGCTTTGGTTGATATCAGTAATTCAGTCATCAACAATTGCATCATCAGAGAAATGGACATTGAAACAGTGTAGGTCTTACTTAATAAGATATGTACAGCGAGCAGAGAACATAGTGAGTTCAGATAGCATAAGAACAAGTATATACATTAGAAATACATTTGATTATTTACATTAGGTTATTTACAATCCAGGGAGATGGTATGTGAATAGAGCGGATATTAGTAAAGGGTGGAAGTTGCCTGGAGGTGTTGTGCATGTACAGTACATGGCAGTATTGTCCTGTTTAAGAGTGTCACAACAATGACTGCTGTTGTTGTGTGTTGTTACCGCGCTGGGAAGACGTTAATGAAACTGCCTAACAATAAACCCACATAAGAAACCAATAACTCCCCCTCGATCATTCTACAGTTATGACGTCATTGGGCAGACACAGGAAAGCAGATGTGAAAACAGGCTGTCCTCAGTCAGGTATGGAGCTGAAGGGGACATGGCCTCCAGCTCCGCCTGAATTTCGGGAGATTTTCGGGAGAAAATCTGTCCCGGGAGGTTTTCGGGAAAGGCACTACATTTCAGAAGTCGCACGGAAAATCCGGGCGGGTTGGCAAGTATGAAATTGCCTTGTGTAAGAAATAGCTCGGTTGGTAGAGTGGCCGTGCCAGCAACCTGAGGGTTGCAGGTTCGATTCCCACTTCCGCAATCCTAGTCACTGCTGTTGTGTCCTTAGGCAAGACACTTTACCCACCTGCTCCCAGTGCCACCCACACTGGTTTAAATGTAACTTAGATTTTGGGTGTCACTATGTAAAGTGCTTTGAGTCACTAGAGAAAAGCGCTATATAAATTGAATTCACTTAACTTCACTTGTGTGACAGTTGCCTCCCACTGGTGTGTCCAACATGATTTTTAATCAAACCCATGTTAACAGGCATGTTCAGGACAGTTTGGTCCATATTAGACAGGCGGCCCTAACACAGTCGACCTGATCCCGCTACTTGATCAAACTGCAGACATTCCCACGCTTCTCAACTGGCTGTTGCGTGATGTATGAAAACACTGTGGGAGGTGTATTAATCACTTGAGCTGTGAGCTGTGCTTTTGCTTTCATACTGAGCCCACCTAGCTTATTTTGTTTTATAGGGGTCAATCCTTGCAAACACAGGGTGTTGCAGGTAGACGCGATCGCCAGGAAGTGACCCAGAAATTGTGCAAATTCTGCAGATGTGTGTCTTGTTTCACAACAACTCCTCCTTTGTTTTGACTGCAGGCGTGATACTGGAAGTGCACTCTCACCATAGAAACCAAACTACCCCTGTGCCAGTCCTTATATGGTCATTCACACGTCCATCCCCGTGGAGTTGAAGCTGCCAGTGTTTGGTTGCTGTACAAAATGCTCGCAGCTGTGAAAGGCGCTCTAAAAATAACCCGACTGTTTCTCCTCCTCCTCTTGTTTTGTCAAGTGGGAACTTTTTTCTTTTCTTTTTTTTTCTCCGACGTCTTAGATTCGCTCAACTTGATCAGCCTTTTTTCACTGGCAATTTTCCCGACAATTGAAGCAGAGTGCATGCAGAAAAAGGAGGGAGAGGAGGTCGTCTCTGGCCTTCTGAATGGCTTTGCTCACCCTTAAATGTCAGCCGCCCCTGGTTTACCAGAAGAGAGGCTTTATCATGTGTGATAAAGCGGGAGCGTGGTCTGGGAGGAATGCTTGTTGCGTGAGGTCACTGTGTACTCATGGAGACCCTCCTACAGAGCCAGTCTTCGCCACAGGCCAACACAGAGCTCCTTAGAAATAAACACTACTTCTTCTTCTGCTTTTTTGTGGGGCCGGTTCACTTGCTGACGCACGCCCACACATCAAGGATCCCAACTTTAGTTTAAGAAAGTTTGGTTGCAGCAAGGGGGCAGCACGGTGGCAGAGGGGTTAGTGCATGTGCCTCACAATACGATGGCCCTGAGTAGTCCTGGGTTGGATCTTGGGTTCAGGATCTTTCTGTGTGGAGTTTGCATGTTCTCCCCATGAATGCGTGGGTTCCCTTTCGGGTACTCCGGCTTCCTCCCACCACCTAAAAACGTGCACCTGGGGATATGTTGATTGGCAACACTAAATTGGCCCTAGTGTGTGAATGTGAGTGTGAATGTTGTCTGTCTATCTATGTTGGCCCTGCAATGAGGTGGCGACTTGTCCAGGGTGTACTCCGCCTACCGCCCGAATGCAGCTGTGAGATTCTCCAGCACCTCCCGCGACCCCAAAAGGGACAAGCGGTACAAAAATGGATGGATGGTGGCAGTAAGGATATTATTTTTGATGATATTCCCAAATATTAACATCCTGTTTGACACAGTTCAAAGAAAATGTCTGAATTATGATTTTGCAATTATGGTTAAAAAACATTATTTTCTCCTTATTATTTTTGTTGTTTCCATATGTAAGCAGAATTTGAGTTTGAGCGTGATTGAGCACTGACTCCTGCAGCTGTGGAGAGAGATTCTGTGGACTGTATGTGACGCCCTTTTCTTTTTGTCCCTATGAAAAAGCTGGTGAATAAATCCTCCTCAACTCGAATCCTGTGTGTTCATCACGAAAAAAAGACACAACGCCGAACAGTGACTGTTACATGTATATATATATATATATATATATATATATATATATATATATATATATATATATATATATATATATATATATATATATATATCTCCATCCATTTTCACGGGGGGCGCTGTTGCCTATCTCGGCTACAATCCGATACCAAGTAGTTACAGGATCATACATTGGTCATATGCAAAGTCCTCATGTGTCCAGGGACGTATTTCCTGAGTTTATAAAAATAATATGATTTTAAAAGAAAGGAAAAAAGGCTGGGTGAATAGAAAAAAACTATTGATGTAATCATAGTAGTATTGACCAGATACGCTATTGTACTTGGCATCATTACAGTGGATGTCAGGTGTAGATCCACCTATGGCATTTGTTTACATTGTGACGCTGGTGAGTGATTGTATCCTCCTACGGTGTGTAGTGAAGCATATTTAGCTATTCCTCATCCTGCAGGGATGATACTTGTAAGAAACTAACTTTATTTGTGGCCATGGAGGCCAGGATTAGTGATTTAGAAGTAGCTAAAACACTGCCGACTGAGGATGGACGTTCTCCGCTAGCTAGCTAGTAATGTCTTAAAGCACCTCTTCCTGAGGGCGTTTCAGTCTTATAACTTTACTTTTATCATCAGTTTTTCAGCCAAATTGCGTCCGTTCTTCCTTTTCTGTCCACACACTGTGTTTGCTTGTAAGTACTCAGTAATTGTGTGCTGCCGAAGGTGCTACTCTGCTTGCAAAACCAGCAACGTTGTGACGTGACGACGCGCCACACTTTTCAAACAGAGTATAGTACCGTTTTTGATTTATTAGTACCGCAATACTATACTGGTACTGGTATACTGTACAACCCTAGAAGAGATAGTCAGAAAGCGTTTTGAAGATCTGCAAAACATAATCTATGCAACATTTTCACTAAAGAACCACCATCACATGTTACGTAGACCAGTGATTTTCAACCTTTTTTGATCCAAGGCACATTTTTTGCGTTGAAAAAATCCGGAGGCACACCACCAGCAGAAATAATCAACTCAGTTGACTGTTAAAAGTCATTGTCGCAATTGTTGGATATGATTGTAGCTGAGATAGGCACCAGCGCCCCCCGCGAACCCAAAGGGAAATAGCGGTAGAAAATGGATGGACCTTAAAGTATAACCAAGCATGCATCAATATACCTCTTGTCTCAAAGTAGGTGTACTAGTCACATCATGACATGACTAATTTGGAGTTTTTTGCTTTTTTCCTGTGCGCGGTGTTTTAGCGCTCTGTAATGCCAAATTTCTTCCCCCCTACAAAAACCTTACCCCCGGAAGAAACTACTTGAAGGACCCCAATGAGGGTGGAAGGACCTTAAAGCAGCCCACACAGCTGCCTGTGTTAAAAGCATTATAATTGGCTGATTGTCATAGGTGAAAAATAACATTGAGGAAAAAATATTAGCATTTCAGCATGCTAACCTTTCAAGCTATTTTTGTTTCGCTAATTTTGCAGCTCTAACCCTTAATGGTGAGGAAAAAATATTAGCATTCCAGCATGCTAACATTTCATGCTATTTTTGCTTAGCTAATTTTGCAGCTATAACCCTTAAGAGTCATATAACTTGGTATTGTCACGCCCTCATTGGGGTCCTTCAGGCATTGGAGGGGCTGTCACGCCAAATTTCTTCCGGGGGGAAGGTTTTTGTGGGGGGAAAGAAATTTGGCGTGACAGCTCCTATTTTGGTGGCTTTTTTCATTTTTTTGGTATTTTCTTGTAGCAGCTTCATGTCTTCCTTTGAGCGATATTTCCCGCATCTACTTTGTTTTAGCATTCAAGAATATTTCAGTTGTTTATATCTGTCTTTGTGGGGACATTGTTGATTGTCATGTCATGTTCGGATTTACATTGTGGACGCCGTCTTTGCTCCACAGTAAGTTTTTGCTGTCGTCCAGCATTCTGTTTTTGTTTACTTTGCAGCCAGTTCAGTTTTAGTTTCGTTCTGCATAATAATAATAATAATAATAATAATAATAATAATGGATTAGATTTATAACGCGCTTTTCTATTGTTAGATAGTCGAAGCGCTGACAGAGAAGTGGGAACCCATTATTCATTCACACCTGGTGGTGGTAAGCTACATCTGTAGCCACAGCTGCCCTGGGGTAGACTGACGGAAGCAAGGCTTCATCATTCATTCACCGGTGTGAGCGGCACCGGGGGCAAGGGTGAAGTGTCCTGCCCAAGGACGCAACGGCAGGGATTTGGATGTCAATAGGTGAGAAGCGAACCTGCAACCCTCAGGTTTCTGGCACAGCCGCTCTACCCACTACGCCATGCCGCCCCCTAAGCTGTATAGCCTTTTGTTAAGGGCACTCACCTTTTGTTCATTTTTGGTTTAAGCATAAAACACATTTTTATCTGCATTTACAAAGCAATTAGCTGATGCCTGCCACCTACTGATATGGAAGAGTACTACACGACTCTAGACAGCACCGACACTCAAAAACAACAACACATAATTTGAAGACTATATATACTGGTTTGCAAAAAAAGTTTTTATCACAAATATGTGAAATTAGATAATCTCCCACTGCATACCAGACTGTATGCACTGATGTATACCACAAGGAAGTGTTGGAAGTGCAGAAAAAAGTCATAATATGACCCATTCAAAGCTCCAGACACATAACAGTGTTTTTCAGTAAAATCCCTTTTAAAATCGTCTTACATTCAAGCATCAAGGTGAGATACTTTTTTGCTATATAATGCTGACCTTTGATGGCAGTAACCATGGTTACAGATTGAAAAGACTTCTGATGCTCTGTGACGTCCGTCTGCTTCAGGACACACACGCCTTCCGACGATGCGTCGGACTTCTGATTTTGTTTTCATCCGGCAGCTCACCTGAGGCTGACAATTAGCGCAGAGCAGCTGCTGAGGTTTGAGTGCCACAACAATTCACACTCGGCGGACACAGACACCCTGCTTTCCTTCTCTATTTCACGCTTGGATCTTTGGGGGGACAGTCACGCTTTGAGGGCAACGACCGCCAGGCTTCCATCTTGAAGCCAGCCAGCCATTAAAGCGACGCTCGTTCTTTTTAATCATGGTACCGCTGTATCAGAGCGTCCATTTCAAATACATGTCGACCCCCCGTGGACAGCAAGCGGGTGCCGACCCATCACTAACACTGTGGTTGCGCCACTAATGAGAAACGCAGTGTGTGTGTGTGTGTGTGTGTGTGTTGTTATTTTTTTCTGCAAGAAACCACAAGGTCTTAGATGGATGTCACGTCATATCTGCTATACAGTCAATATCCGGGCCGGCCCTGGGCATAAACACGATGAGGTTGTACACAACCACATGATTATGGTGACCCGTCACTTCGGTAGCTCCTCTGTGGTTTTTCCTGCTCTGCAGGTGTTTGGTCATTCTACTTTGATGGACTGGATGACCTCATGGGTAGAATTTCACTTTGTTTGTGCCCAACTCTGTATCAGCGGTGAGTCAACGTAATAGTTGGAGTTGGTTTGAGCAGCGTTGTGGTTGTTTTCATTCAAAAGCCCATAGATATAATTGCAAATGTAGCTACTTTTGAACGCCGTCATCATAGCAGATAAAAAAAACAAAACAAAAAAAACAGGGAATATGGCAGAATAAATAAATAATAAATAGCAGAATACAATGATTTTCAAATCCTTTTCAACCTATATTCAATTGAATCGACTGAAAAGAGAAGATACTTGTTGGATGTCTTTGCCTGTACCTTTGCCCAATAAACTTCTGGCAGTTGCGTTTTTCTCACGTCTAAATTTTTTGGGATTTTGTAGCTCCACAACTTACGCGTCAAAGTCAAGGCCCGTAGGCTAGATCTGGCCCGTGAATGAATGATCTATGCCAGTGGTTCTCAACCTTTTTTCATTGATGTACCCCCTCTGAAAAATTTTTTAATTCAAGTACCCCATAATCAGAGCAAAGCATTTTTGGTTGAAAAAAAGAAATAAAGAAGTAAAATACAGCACTATGTCATCAGTTTCTGATTCATTAAATTGTATAACAGTGCAAAATATTGCTCATTTGTAGTGGTCTTTCTTAAACTATTTGGAAAAAAAGATATAAAAAATAACTAAAAACTTGTTGAAAAATAAACAAGTGATTCAATTATAAATAAAGATTTCTACACATAGATGTAATCATCAACTTAAAGTGCCCTCTTTGGGGTTTTTAAAGCATTTAAGTCTCACCTTAAAACTCATTTGTATACTCTAGCCTTTAAATAGACCTCCTTTTTAGACCAAAGGGGTCCGGTCCGATGGCCATGGATGAAGTACTGACTGTCCAGAGTTGGGACCCAGAATGGACCGCTCGCCTGTGTATCGGTTAGGGACATCTCTAACGCTGCTGATCTGACTCCGCTTGGGATGTTTTTTTGTGGATGGGACTCTCGCTGCTGTCTTGGATCTGCTTTGAACTGAACTCTCACGGGTGTGTTGGAGCCACTATGGATTGAACTTCAACAGTATCATGTTAGACCCGCTCGACATCTATTGCTTTCGGTCCCCTAGTGGGGGGGTGGTGGCCCACATATGTGGTCCTCTCTAAGGTTCTCATATTCATCATTGTCACCGACGTCCTACTGGGTGTGAGTTCTCCTTGCCCTTATGTGGGTTCTTCCGAGGATGTCGTAGTGGTTTGTGCAGCCATTTGAGACACTTGTGATTTAGGGCTTTATAAATAAACATTGATTGATTGATAATAGAGATCCATCTGGATTCATGAACTTAATTCTAAACATTTCTTGACAGAAAAAGAAATCTTTAATATCAATATGAATGGAACATGTCCACAAAAAATCGAGCTGTCAACACTGAATATTACATTGTTGTATTTTTTTCACAGTTTATGAACTTACATTCATATTTTGTTGAAGTCCTATTCAATAAATATATTTATAAAGAATTTTTGAATTGTTGCTATTTTTACAATATTTTTAAATAATCTCACGTACCCCTTGGCATACCTTCAAGTACCCCCAGGGGTACGCGTACCCCCATTTGAGAACCACTGATCTATGGCCCCCAAGATGACATTTGATTAGTATTAGAACCGGCCCGCAGGCCGCAGCCGCCTGCTGCTGTTTTGTGCATTGACCAGTTAATATATTTATCAAATCATATTCCAAAATATTTGAATATCTCTTCTATATTTTCTCCATAAAGTTAAATTTGGGGCTTGTTTTGAACCTTCCTTTGCTTCCCATGCCTTAAGCTTTCCCAAACTAACATCTTAAACCCCATTCTTGTACATTATTCCCCATTTTTTTAAATCTTCTTTTCAGTATAATTTGTATTTATGTCCCTCTTCCACATCATCACTCAATCATCAGCAAACAGTGCCACCTCCACTAATCCTTCTACTTCATTTATCATTATCGAAAACAGAACTGGACTTATTTTGCTCCCTTGCGTGGTCCCATTTTCCACTTCATATGTTCCACTATATTCATTCTGTATTTTTAATCAAATGTTCCAACTTGTTAAGTCTTTTATCCATCTGTGCATTTACACTCGAATCCCTATTTTATATCAGTTAATCAGCTTCACCTGTTTCCACAACATATAAGCTTTCCCGATATGAAAAAAATTCTACAATTATGCTTTCTTTATCAATTTGCCATTGTATAATCTCCTCTTCCAGCTGCACTGCTGGGTCATTTGTGTTTCTTCCTTTCTGAAATAAAGGTTTTTATTATCTCTTTTGAGTCCAAATAATTTAGTATTTTTTTTGTTAATATTTTTTTCTATAACTTTGCCTACATTTGAGGTATTCCAGGTCTTTTCCTGGTTTGCATATTGTAATTATTACAGCTTCTTTCCAATCAGGTGGCAATTTTCCTTCTTCATATATCCTGGTATACCATTGTAACACCACTTCTTTGCCAATGTCACTTAAGTTTTTGTTCATCTGGTAACTCACCTGGTCTTTTCCTGCGTTCTTATTTTTAATCTGTCATTATATAGAAAATGTCATATCTATTGTTTCTGAAGACATTTTTGTTATCATCCTGACGATCTGTCACTTCACGTCTTATGTTTCCTTAGTTTGTGTTTATTTCCTGTCAGCGCTCTTATCTTAGTTCCACATCCTGCATGTCTCAGTGAGCGCTCGTTCCTTCACCTGTCCCTGATTGGCAGCCTGGCACATCTGGTTGCCGTTGCCAATCAGGCTGGTTTTCATGCCTGCCTCGGCCTCCAGTCAGGGCTTGAGGATTATTTATGTTACAGACGCTTAGCTGCATGCATGACTTCTCCTATGTTTTGATTAAAATTTAAAGACTGTTACCTGCTGGACAAGCGGTAGAAAATGGATGGATGGACTCTTACCTGGACGTCGTCCTCCTGTCTGCTACATCTTGGGGTCCCTGACAATCATCGGTCACTTCCTCAATATTTAAATGTTTCTTCTGTCTTTTTTTCATCTCTTGAATTGACATTGCTGTGCACTTTAACAAATATTTTTGCTGAGAGTTCTGCCTTTTCTTCATTTCCTACCACACACCGTGTCCGGTCTTTCATCACATGATGTTTACATTCTCTTCTGCTCTGTTCTTGATCATTGCCTACACCTGGCCTAATAGAGTAGTTTTATTTATTGATGCACAAAATGTTTTAAAAATGCTCTTCTTTTCGCTATTGAAAGCATACCTTACTTTAGCTTGTTTCCTCTTACACTGGATCATATCCTAAAAATGATGTGTTCTTCTTAATATTCTGAATGTTTTATGTTGTTCTTTTATTGCGTTTGTGCACTCTTGCGTCCACCACGGCACGGTTTTCCCTCGTGTCTCCTCTTCTACTCCTTGGTTAGCTCTGTTTGCATTAGGTGTGTGTTTCTGGTCTTGTCACCCTCGTCCGGACAGAAGGGTGACACGGCGGTGCGGCTGGATCAAAAGAGACGTTGGAGACGCTTTACTCAACCAAAAGTTACTCTATTACAAGTGAGCGTCATTATACAGGACTGCAGTTCCTGGAGGAGGTCAGGTCAAGAAAATGGGTCTTTCCTAACTTGGAGAAGCCAAACCATCAGTTGTATATTCCTCATTTCTGTCTGCGCATGTGTGCTAAGTCAGGACAGCACACCCTGACCATAAAATAGATGTTTGTGTCTAAGTGTCTGAAAATCAACTGACTTAAGTTATAACTTACATGTTGGCGTTGAGCTCTACACTTGGTCTCTTCTCAAGGATAGGGCTATCTCAATTGCATTCCGAAGTCCCAAGTAGGGCTTATTTCGCCGACAAGTGTTCCTATCCATCTGCGAATATCAAACTAAGGGGCCTCATCTTATGTGATCAAACTGAAATACCACTGTTTACTTAAACTTGGTGGTTTGCTTTCTCCAGATTGAATGAGTAAACCTCCACCATATGCAAAACATAACATGAGTTAATGAATTAACTTCAGGCTGTTTCCATTGTATTAAGTTGTTCAATATCTGGATTTATATCAACCTCCTTTAATTTAATGTCTGTAATTTCTCTAAATTACATACATTGTATTTTTGGGATTATTAGGCACACTTAAAGTCCTTTAATTTTCTCAAAAATGGACAGTGCATCCTTATAACCCGGTGTGGCATAATTATGGTTCTGCTTACTCACTTTGAAGCAATTTTATTTGGTACATGGTGTAATAAGTGTAACCAGTAGATGGCAGTCACACATAATATACATGTGTAAACTGCAAGATGACGCCAATGAACAAAACCAAAACTTTAAATGTTCCAATAAGAATATAGAACATTACACACGGCACCCGAAAATCTGTCAACATGTTATTACGACTTTGGTAAACTAAGAAGCTGCACTGCTTGCTGGATTGTTGGCGCATTATACATAGGATTATTATTATGGTGTGTTTATAAGAACCGCAAAATGACACCTATTAGCAGACATATTACCTGGCGTTTTGTTTCACAATATTATGCAAAAGAAACGTTTCTTACCTTCTGGTACCTGCTGATTTGTATTTGGGATGTGCATAAGTCCTGGAAATTTTTACGCGTCCGCCATTGTAGTCCATGATGACAACATAGTTGATAAGCTCCTTCTTTTTCTCGATCTTCTTGTTATGGGACATTGATCTTTGCTGTTGCCATTTCGAATATAAAGAAGTGTAAAGTTCTTACTTATATCTGTCAGTAGACTAGCTATCAAAGTGCTAAAAACTGTAGTGGAACTGTAGTGCATAATTTACCCACGGAACTTTAGTTATTAGACTGTTCCGGTCGGACGGTTTTTCACGGGACATATTTCAGGCGTTGATGTTGCACTAGTGAGCCACATGCTGCTCCGTCATAATATGACCTCTTTAACGCGCCTTGTAATCCGGTGCGCCTTGTAATCCGGATTCGCCTTTTGTATGAAAAAAGACCTGAATAGACCCGCTCATCGGCAGTGCGCTTTATAATCCGGTGCGCCCTATGGTCCGAAAATACAGTATACCTAACCGTTTTCCTTGTTCTGATCTGTTGTGCTAGGTCATTACCTTTCTTGTTTGCATCATATTATCAATCTGTGTTTAATGTTTTGTTTTTATGCGCCACATGGATCCTTTGTTTACCTTCTGCTACACACACCTGTCCTCATTTATGATTAGCCTTACATCAGGTGACAACACTGATCATCACTCTTATTTATACTGTTAGTTGCTGGTCCATTGTTCGCTGTTCATTATACTTGTTGGTTGTGTTGTTTATTTCAAGCTACTCATGCTAGTCTTCATGTTACGCTGTGCTCGCACCAATTTGTGTTACGTTGCCTTGTGTATTGAACTAAAGAATCTTCTTACCTGCACGCTGCCTGAGGTCCTGCGCATCTTTGGAATGGCAAACACTTCACGACATGCCAGCACATGACATTCACACATTTAATTTATTTTTCCTCCAAAACTGCTTCCAATATTTCCCCATCCCAGTCATTCCTTCCACCCCACACTGTGCTATGTGCATTAGACCAGTGGTTCTCAAATGTGGGTACGCGTACCCCTGGGGGTACTTGAAGGTATGCCAAGGGGTAACTGAGATTTTTTTTAAATATTCTAAAAATAGCAACAATTCAAAAATCCTTTATAAATATACTTATTGAATAATACTTCAACAAAATATGAATGTAAGTTCATAAACTGTGAAAATAAATGCAGCAATATTAAGTGTTGACAGCTACATTTTTTGTGGACATGTTCCATAAATATTGATGTTAAAGATTTCTTTTTTTGTGAAGAAATGTTTGGAATTAAGTTCATGAATCCAGATGGATCTCTATTACAATCCCCAAAGAGGGCACTTTAAGTTGATGATTACTTCTATGTGTAGAAATCTTTATTTATAATTGAATCACTTGTTTATTTTTGTAACAAGTTTTTAGTTATTTTTATATCTTTTTTTCCACATACAGTAGTTCAAGAAAGACCATTACAATTGAGCAATATTTTTGCACTGTTATACAATTTAATGAATCAGAAACTGATGACATAGTGCTGTATTTTACTTCTTTATCTCTTTTTTTCAACCAAAAATTATTTGCTCTGTTTAGGGGGTACTTGAATTAAAAAGATGTTCAAGGGGGGTACATCACTGAAAAATGGTTGAGAACCACTGCATTAGAGTCACCACACCAAATGATTTTGTCACTCCAGGGCTCTAATATTGTTTCTAGTTGATTTATTCGTATTTTCTTGCATGGATTATAGTAGTTTAGCGCTTTATTACTCCATATTTAAACTCTTACAATTTCTAATTATTGTGTAACTTTTAATGTTTTATATAGTATGTATTATTTAATAAATATGGCACTTCTACCTCTTTGCTCATCATCCATATCTTTATGTATTGTTATATATCTTTTCATCATAAAGTTCAACTTTGGCTTCAGCCATGTTTCCTGAATACAGAGTACATGTGGTTTATTTTTCATGCTATTAATAAATCCCTTTAACTCCTGTTTATTTGCTATTAAACTTCTGGCATTCCACTGAACAATGAATATGGTGTTGGATTGAGGTCACATGACTCCCTTTCATCAACTTGCGTCGTTTACCTTGCACCTGTTCCAAGATAAGTCTTTAACTTTTAAGAACTTTGCTGCTGTCTTGATGAATATTTTGATCTTTTCAGTCTTATTTCTTGCCTGTTCTGTACAGTTTTTTGAATATGCCGGGAATGCAACTAGTTGGTCCATAGAAAATCCTGTATTTGTTGCCTCTTGTCTTTTATTGCTTGAAATAATCTCACTTATTTCTTATGCTCAACTTTCTAGTTGTTTTACCGTATTTTTCGGACTATAAAGTGCACCTAAAATCCTTTTATTTTCTCCAAAATCAACAGGGCGCCTTAATACACGGTGCGCCTAATGTGTGGTATAATTCTGATTGTGCTTACTGACCTCGAAGCAATTTTATTTGGTACATGGTGAAATGATAAATGTGACCAGTAAATGGCAGTCATACATAGAAAATACGTGTAGACTGCAAGATGACGCCAGTAAACAATACCAAACTTTTAAATGTTCCATTGAGAATATAGAACATTAAACACGGCGCTCACAAATCTGTCAAAATGTTTTTAGTTCGGTTTTGGTAAGTTATGAAGCCGCACCGCTCAATGGATTGTCGGCGCAATAAACATACAATAACTATTATGGTGTGTGTATATGGACCACAAAATAGCACCTATTATCAGACATATTGCCTGCCGTTTTGATTCGCAATATTATGCAAAACCAACTTTTCTTACCTTCTGGTACCTGCTGATGTGTTCTTGGGATCTGCATTAGTCCTGAAAATGTGCGCATGTCCGTAATTGTAGTTTGTGCTGACACCATAGTCAGAAGCTTCTTCTTTTTCTCTATCTTCTTATGGGACATTCATCTTCCGCTGTTGCCATTTCAAATATAAAGTAGTGTAAAGTTCTTACTTATATATGTCAGTAGACTAGCTATCCAAGCACTAAGAACTGTAGTGGGTTTACATTATTCACCCACGGGAACTTTAGTTATTAGAGAGTTAACGTCCTACGGTTTTTCACGGGACACATTCCCGGTGTTGTTATTGCACTAGTGGGCCATGGATGAGAAGATCCTGCTCTGTTATTGATTGAAGTAAAGTCTGAATGTCATTAAAACAGTTAGCTCCATCTTTTGACACTTCTTCCACTCCCGTCCTTGCACGCTACACCGTTACAACAAAGATGACAGGGAAAAGACGCTATCGAAGGTGAGCCACGTAAATAAGACCGCTCACAAAACGGTGCATCCAGAAGCGACTGTAAGAAAGCGATTTGATGATCTGTAAAACATAATCTATGCAACATTTTGACCAAATAACAACCATTACATGTTATGTAGACCACAAAGACGTATTTTACATTTAGAAAAAAATCATTATATGATCCCTTTAATGCGCCTCATAATCCGGTGCAGATTGTATGAAAATAGACCTGAATAGACCTGCTCATCGGCAGTGCGCCTTATGGTCCGAAAAATACCGTACATATACTTTTTCTGCATATGTATTGTTTATTTCTACTCAGATTTGCTGTACTTCTGTTGCCTGTTTCCTTATGATGCAGCCACCATAAACTGCTGTGTGATTCCCCCACAGTTACAACACTCCATCTGGTCATGCTCCCCTCCACACCTTCCACATCTCATCTTAGCATGGCACACATTCGCAATGTGCCCATAGTGTTGGCACTTGAAACAATGTACTGGGGGTGGTACATCAGGTCTAACGTAAAACCTTAAAAAGCCAATCATAATTCTTGCCGGGAGGACTTCTTTGACAAACTGCACTTGCACAGATTCGCTCTCTGTCTTTTCTCCGTTCCTGAATGCCATCAATCTCTTCATTATGACAGTTCCCCCTTTTAATTTCCCCTATAAAAATCTTCGCTTCCCCACCTCTTTTGTTATCTTATTGCACAGCTTTGCATACTAATTGCTTTGTTCTTTGGCTCTGCATTTTGACATTTTATCAACAGGCCCCTAAGCATTTTCGCCATCTCAAATCTCCAATGTCCTTCTTTAACATCTTAACTAATGTCATCAAGCCTCCCACAAGGCTCTAACATCGGCCCTCTTCTTTTCTCCATGTATATAAACGACTTGCCATCTGTATGTGAGGATGTTAATATCCAGATGTATGCAGATGACACAGTTATTTTTTCTTGGGAGTGGACGCTGAAACGGTCTGCAAAAACTTACAGCAGTAACGGAGAAGGTGGCAAGATGGCTACAGGACTCTAGTTCTACATTAAACATTAAGAAAACGGCAACAATATATTTTGTAACTAATTATAAAACATCATCCTTTCCAAATATAACTTTATAAAGAACTAATACAAAATGTTAGTGAATATCTTAACCTGGGTGTACTTTTAGACCCAGCAGTTGACTTTAAAAAACAGATGTGCCAGAGTCTTAAGTACAACATAAAATGTTCAAATGTATCAGGAATTTGTTAACACTGGAGGCAGCTCAAACTTATTTTACTGCAATGATTTTGTCTCATTTTTATTATTGTGTAACATATTGGTCCCAGGTAAGCAAAATGACACTGAGGCCATTGGAAACCTTGCACAAACCATCGCTCAAAATCCATGACCGTAAACCACGACAGCACCACCATCACTGTTTAGGTCTTCTAAAATATAAATTGTTAAATTCTGCTATCATAAAAAGATTAACATCAATACAAATGGCCCATTTAATCCAAAATAACACTGCACCAGCGCCACTTAAGCACTTTGTTCAGTTTACATCTGCTGTGACAACTAGAAACACACGAGCCTCCACCAGGGGGCAGTGTAGCGTACCCGGATGTAAAACCTTTTTACACAGTCAGCCTTTTCATATAAAGCGATAAAGGAATGGAACGACCTCACAACAAACATGAAAAGTCCAACAGATTATTCTTCATTCACTGTTGAACTTAAAAAGTGTCTTTGGAGCAATCAAAGTTGTTCACACGGTCACTGAGGTGGGCACCATGTTTGACCCACATGTCAACTTAATGTGTATTATGATTATGCATTAGAACATTTTGTTGTAAACTGTGAGGTGTGTCTGTTAAAATCATGGTTGTTTTTACAAATGATGACAGATGTGAACCAGAGCATGTATTGTCTGTTTTATGATGTAAAGGAGAGGTGTGGTTATAATGTATAAGTATGTGTCAATGAAAGGGCATTTTATGATTTTTCTTCATTTGATTACTATTGTATAATTTTATTATCATGTTTTTGTATATTTTTAATTAAGGTAACCAGGAACTGCAGATGGAAATTACTTATTAGCTATAATCTGGTGCAGAACATATCTGTCTTTGAGCCTAATGTCTCTGTGCATTGTCCCTTCAAATAAAGACTAAACTAAACTAATGTCATTCATGTCTCCAATTGACTTAAATTTATATATAATCTTGCAATCTCTCGACCATTAATATTTTCCTCCTTTCCCCTCCATCCTTGTGAGCTTGTAACCCCTGCTGAATGCACTGTAATCGTTGTGAGTTCAAGCCTCCTGGACTCTGCGTCGTGTTTATTGCAATGATGGACAGGAGACTTGAGTGATGTTATGGACACCGTTAACTTCCTGATGTGGAATGGATTGTGCACCGGTCAATACAGTGAGGCTCTTTGCAACACACTATGAAAAATAGTACATCATGTTAGCATTGAAGCTAATTAGTTATTCTTTTGTATTAGAGCAGCGCTCCCCAACTCAACTCAATCATGGCCGTACTGAATTGGCAGCATTACATCCCTAATTGTTGCATGTACCTTATGTTTGCATATAAATAAATATCTACTGTTTCATTGTAATCGCACCACAACATAGACATTTTATTTCCCTGAAAAGAAAATGGCAGTGAATTGGTGGAATGGCCCTTATAATAAAGAAGTATAGTCGAGTACATGGTGCTTTAAACTGCCTGTGCTTTTCATAATGTGACTGCTGTGCTCGCCTGGCAACACCAAGCGTGTTGAGAACACTGGAAATGACACCTTTCAAAGCGTGTTTCTATTCCCCTGCGTCAAAATAACCCCCCTGAGCTCTCTCCTTCTCTCTCTCTCTCTCTCTCTCTCTCTCTCTCTCTCTCTCTCTCTATATATATATATATATATATATATATATATATATATATATATATATATATATAACATATACATATGTGTGTGTGTGTGTGTGTATAGATATATGGTAAATGGGTTCATTTTTTAAGGAACTCAAAGCACTTTGACACTATTTCCACCGTCAACCATTCACACACTGATGGCGGGGGCTGCCAAGCAAGGTGCTAACCAGGACCCATCAGGAGCAAGGGTGAAGTGTCTTGCTCAAAGACACACCGGACGTGACTAGGATGGTAGAAGGTGGGGATTAAACCAGGAACCATCAGATTGCTGACACAGCCACTCTCCCAACTTCGCCATGCCGTCCCTATATATTAGGTGTGTGTGTATAGATATATATTATAAATGTGTGTGTTTGTGTGTGTGTGTGTATAGATATATGTATTACATGTGTGTGTGCGTGCGTGTGTGTGTATACATGCATATTTGTGTGTGTGTATAGATATGTGTGTGTGCGTGTATATACATTTATATATTGTGTGTG